>NC_091223.1:455778-510778 GCF_040958095.1 Procambarus clarkii
GTTCATTACCTCCCAACAGCACTTGTACCCAAGTCTGAGTCTGTGTATGGCTACTGCAATGTCTCTGGATATCTTTTTGCCAGGCTTGAAAGAGGAGTAACCAGTGGCTTGTTCCTACCATATCGCAGCGTATCTTCCTTCCGCTACTTTATCTCTGTGGCGACTTTTGATTGCTGAGAATATTTTCTTCTTGATTTGCTCCTTTATCTGTGAGAAACTTGGAGGTATTTGAACCTGTACAACAGGTAGAGCAGTGGCAGTTTTTGCTAGTGAGTCTGCCTTTTCATTACCCTCTATGCCAATGTGACTCGGTATCCAATTTAGGGTGATTGACAGCCCTCGATTATGGGCATCTTTTCCTATATGTTGAATTTCTGTGAGTTGTATATTATCTCTGTGCTGACTGGATAACAATGCCTGGAGCGAAGATTTAGAGTCTGAATGAATGGTGACATCATGTAAATTATTCTCAATTGTATAGTTTATTGCCTCCTTCAGGGCATATAATTCTGTTTGCAATGTTGAGCACCCACTATTCATACTCCAGTAAGCTTCATGGTTGGTAGTGTAAACTGCTGCCCCAGCAGAACCTTTTTCTTGATCAACTGATCCGTCTGTGAAGATGTGAGTCGTCGTGGATCTAGAGATAGTTTCCATTTGTTGCTCTATTACTTCTTTGAGCCTCTGCGGGTCACATGCTGATTTTTTAACTATTAATCTTTCAATGATTATCTTCAGAGTCGATTCTTCCCATGGAGGAGGCTGTCGAAAGTGTTGATATGGTCTATCTTCCCGTTTGTTTTTAATGGTCCATTTCATGTCCATTTTCTCTAAAATCTTGACCACATTATCTATCCACGTGCTTGTTCTATACTGTAGGTTTTCCTTAAAGGATCTCTGTATGCTGTCTTTGATTAACAGCCTGGTGGTTGTTCCAGTACGTTTTCCTATTATGGTGGCTATCCTTTGTTTCATCCTGTTTTCTAATGCTGGTAAATTTGTTTCCATTCTAAGGTTCTCTCTACGCGTCCATATAGGTGCTCCCAGCATTGTTCGCAGAGCATCATTTTGAGACACTTCCAGTTTCTCCCATTGGGTATCACTGAGGGGATGTAAGAGCAGGAGCAGCATAGTCGATGAGTGGCCTAACTACTTGAACGTAGTACATTTTGAGTACTGGTAGAGATGCACCCTCTCTAAGACTGGTCAGAGAGCACAAAGCTGAGTTCCTGGCTTTACAGCGTAGCCGGAGATATTCAATTTCTTGAGTGAATTTCACCTGGTTGTCTATTATGACCCCTAGGTATTGAAAAGAGGTAACCCACTCAATTTCTTGTCCTTGTATTGCCAGTCTGATGTCTTGAGTTCTCATTTTAACGGCCATTGCTTTTGTTTTATTAAGGCCAATAGGCCTTCTGCAGTTGCCTTTGTTCTTATGTAAACCCAAAACGATTTCAACTTAGATTTAACAGAGGAAAAGAAGTTGTTAAAATCATATGGCAAAATCTTACTGATGCGACCATACGAGTCATAAATACTCATACTCCGCCCAAGTAAAACAGAAACAAGCAACACTTAGTCGGTCAGCCAGAGGCTTAGGTCCCGCACAGGAACATCCCTGCCAAAAAAAGGCAAATAAGACTGTGATTTAATAATCGACGCGTTAGTAACAAGACACCTGATGTTGTTCTTCAGCTAAATCTTGATCTAGTTAGGCCCAATTAGATTATGCAGTTTAGTTTTGGTCGCCGTACTATAGAATGGATACAAAATTTACTTGAACGTGTCCAGCGTAGGATGACAAAGTTAATTCCCCAAATTAGAAATTTTTCACATGAAGAAAGATTAACAATGCTTAAATTGCATTCACTGGAAAGGCGAAGAGTTAGGGGTGACATGACAGAGGTTTACAAGTGGATGCATGGACATTACAAAGAAGGATATTAATGGAGTATTAAAAGTATCAACACAATGCAGAACGCGAAACAATGGGTATAAATTGGTTAAGGTTAGATTTAGGAAAGACTTGGGTAAATACTGGTTCAGTAACAGGGTTGTTGATTTGTGGAACCAATTACCACGAAACGTGGTGGAGGTGGGGTCCCTCGATTGTTTCAAGAGTGGGTTATATTTGTATATGAGTGGGATTGGGTGGTTATAAATAGGAGCCGTCTCGTATGGGCCAATAGGCCTTCTGCAGTTACCTGTGTTCTTATGTTCTTATTAATTAGTGGGGGGGGGGCGATTTTAATTAATTTTAATAGGAGCTGCAACTTATGGGTCAATAGGCCTTCTGTAGCATAATTAATTCTTGTGTTTTTATGTTCATATATAATAAGGCATTACATATATCAATACGCAGTGGAAGTTGAAACAGTGGACATAAATTGGGTAAATTAGATTTAGAAAAGACCAGGTTTAATTCTAGTGGGAGTATTGCTGATTTGAGGAACCAATTACCGGGTAACATAGTAGACTAAGGATCCCTGGAGTGTATTAATTATTAGGTTAGACATTTATATGACTGAATTTGTGTGGACAATGAATTAGATTAGATATAAGAAAGACCTGGGGTAAATATTGCTTTCGTAACAGGGCTGTCGATTTGTGTAACGAATTACCGAGAAACATAAAAGTTGCAGAATCCCTTCATTGTTTTATGCTTAGTCTAAACATATCTCTGAGAAACAACTGGTTTAATAACTCTCACGTTCATTTTTTGTTTATCTTCACTGTCTCTTCAGCTACTTCCTAAATATATTTTAATGACTAAAGTCTTTCTTTTGGGAAAATTCACTGTGTATCCCGGTCACCTCACCTATCACATGAGAAACTCAGGGTCACCAGCATAAAACACGATGTACCGTCAACTTATTTTATTACTGTTGACCAACAAACACTAGAAAGTGAAGGGACGACGACGTTTCTGTGCGTCCTGAACCATTCTAAAGTCTATTGTTTTATTGCCGTTGAGTTTTACTGCTTGTTGTAACCATGGCTGATTGCTCCAGAAGGTTCAGGTATTCCGACAAGAAGGAAAGGGTTCTGAAACTTAACGCGGTGATCAAGGCTTCTCACGATAAGCTCTCTGAAATGCGAAAGAGAAAGTCGAAGGTCACTTTAAGGAAGTATGTGTGTACGATGAATACACTTATCAGCGCTCGCAAGGAGACTCAAATGCATGCGCAAACGGTTCCTAAGCGATTACTCCCGCCATTCTCCTCAGGATCAAGACTCTCAGAATCCCTGGCTTTACAATCCGGAATCTCGTCTCTTAACATCTCGCCATCCAAACCCTCGCCTTCCATTGCCTCACCTTCCACAACCTCGCTGTCCAGGAACTCGCCTTCCGTAACCCTGCTTTCAAGGTTCTTGCCATCCAGGATCCAACCATCTATATATTCGCCGCCAAGAATGCAACCATCCATAACCTCACCGCACAGGATCCAACCATCCATAACCTCTCCACCCAGGATTCAACCATCCATAACCTCGCCGCCCATGATGCAACCATCCATATCCTCGCCGACCAGGATGCCACCATCCATAACCTCGCGCCCAGGACCCAACCATCGATAACATCTTCGCCAAGGATGGAAGGTTCGATGCTCAGGATTTAGTTATCCATCAACAATGCTTACTATGATCAATCACCTACAATATTTGAGGTGATGGATAATAGTACTCCCCAAGATCACGTCATAATTTCTCAGCATAACATGTGCAATTAAATTTGTACCACCTCAGCCTTTCACAATAAATTACAAAGCCTTTTACATCAAATTTTTGTCCTCAATACAAATATACACTTTACACCCAGAATAGCTTGTACACTGGGTGACATGAATGAAATATAAAAGTAGATGATGTTAAGGTGGCATATCAATGTAAAATTAAAAGTGGTTCAATTTGCTTATAAATTTTTTTGTGATATGGTTATAGAAAGGGCTGCAGCTGGTACAAGTTTCATCGTCACACCCTAAACAGAAAAGGAGAAAAAAAATAAACAACGAATTATGCAACGAATTTTCAAATAGTTTCAGGGAACACATGTGTCAACTAAAATCATTTCCATAACACTCAGATATTAAATTATGCACGTAATAAAGGATTCTAGTGATCAGTTTTATCAAAAAAGTGTTTAGTGCAATAATATAATTTTTCAAAGTTACCCTTCTAAAAAAATATGCAATATATGATATTTATAAATTTTTATAAAATCAACAAATAGACTTTAGACTAAAATGTCTACTAGATTCTGTAGAAGCACAAACGCTACATATAAGGTGTAATTTGCATGTAAATTGATTAATAAATGAAAGCTCTGAAGTAATTTAAAGGTGTAAATTACTTTCCAGAGTAAAATAAAGATCCAAGTTCGGCCACCTGTAGCTGAGCTTGACTTCGACAGATTTCGTTCATAATTGGCACCCTTGCACATAGGCATTCATTGAGCAAGGTGTGCAAGTTTCATGCAAATCCCTTGATAACAAACGAGAAAAAAATATTGGCCAAAAAAAAAAGAAAAACAAAAAAAGAAAAAAAAAATTAAATATAAATATATTGCATATACATATTACAATTATTACAAGAGTTTGTGCTTCTACAGCACATAGTAGACATTTTAGTTGACACATGTGTTCCCTGAGATTATTTGAGAATGTTGAACATTCGTTGCATAATACGTTTTGTATTTTTTTTCTCCTTTTCTGTTTAGGGTGTGATGGCGAAACTTGGACCAGTTGCAGCCCTTTCTATATCCATTTCATAAAAAAATTTACAGGCAAATTGAACAACTTTTAATTTATAACGATTTAGAATGATATGCCCCCTTAAAGATTTAGCTATTCAGGACGGAGTGTCCACGTAGCACGGGCTATGGTGAGCCCGTAATGAGTTTACGGGCTCATATGCCCGTAATGTATGAGTTTTGTTATACATGTTAACCTTTTTTCTGTGATATTTAGGTCGAAGTTTAAAATGGAGGAGAGGACTTCTCCTTTTTCCCTGCTTATTTGTCGCTTCTGTTTTATTGCACTGGTTTTAATCTTGTTTTACTAACATTTTATTTTATTATCACTGTAGTCGCGGTGGAATGTGCATCTAATGCAGCTGCTGTCATTGGATTAATGTTGAGTTTGATGCGCAGAGGTTCAGTAGCTTCACATTCCAGTAAGTAGTGCAATAGCGGCGCTTCTGCCTCAGTTTCACAGATGTGACACTCTTTAACTATTGGGTTCATTACCTCCCAACAGCACGTGTACCCAAGTCTGAGTCTGTGTATGGCTAATGCAATGTCTCTGGATATCTTTTTGCCATTCTTGAAAGAGGAGTAACCAGTGGCTTGTTCATACCATATCGCAGTGGATCTTCCTTCCGCTACTTTGGCTCTGTGGCGACTTTTGATAGTTGAGAATATTTTCTTCTTGATTTGCTCCTTTATCTGTGAGAAGCTTGGAGGTATTTGAACCTGTACAACAGGTAGAGCAGTGGCAGTTTTTGCTAGTGAGTCTGCCTTTTCATTACCCTCTATGCCAATGTGACTTGGTATCCAATTTAGGGTGATTGACAGCCCTCGATTATGGGCATCTTTTCCTATATGTTGAATTTCTGTGAGTTGTATATTATCTCTGTGCTGACTGGATAACAATGCCTGGAGCGAAGATTTAGAGTCTGTATGAATGATGACATCATGTAAATTATTCTTAATTGTATAGTTTATTGCCTCCTTCAGGGCATATAATTCTGTTTGCAATGTTGAGCACCCACTATTCATGCTCCAGTAAGCTTCATGGTTGGTAGTGTAAACTGCTGCCCCAGCAGAACCTTTTTCTTGATCAACTGATCCGTCTGTGAAGATGTGAGTCGTCGTGGGTCTAGAGATAGTTTCCATTTGTTGCTCTATTACTTCCTTGAGCCTCTGCAGGTCACAAGCTATCTTCCCCTTTGTTTTTAATGGTCCATTTCATGTCCATTTTCTCTAAAATCTTGACCACATTATCCATCCACGTGCTTGTTCTATACTGTAGGTTTTTCTGAAAGGATCTCTGTATGCTGTCTTTGATTGACAGCCTGGTGGTTGTTCCAGTAAGTTTTCCTATTATGGTGGCTATCCTTGGTTTCATCCTGTTTTCTAATGCTGGTAAATTTGTTTCCATTCTAAGGTTCTCTCTACGCGTCCATATAGGTGCTCCCAGCATTGTTCGCAGAGCATCATTTTGAGACACTTCCAGTTTCTCCCATTGGGTATCACTGAGGGATGTAAGAGCAGGAGCAGCATAGTCGATGAGTGGCCTAACTGCTTGAACGTAGTACATTTTGAGTACTGGTAGAGATGCACCCTCTCTAAGACTTGTCAGAGAGCACAAAGCTGAGTTTCTGACTTTACAGCGTAGCCGAAGATATTCAATTTCTTGATTGAATTTCAACTGGTTGTCTATTATGACTCATAGGTATTGAAAAGAGGTAACCCACTCAATTTCTTGTCCTTGTATTGCCAGTCTGATGAATTGAGTTCTCATTTTAACGGCCATTGCTTTTGTTTTATTGCTGTTTATTTTCACTGCTATGCGTTCCGCTTCCTTGCTGATAATATCTAGGCATTTTTCTGCATGGTTCTTAGCACCTTTGCCATTGATGATGACCACAAAGTCGTCTGCATAGTTAAGAAGTTTGGCTTTTGGTAGCTTGAGCTTCGTGAATTGTTCCATGAGACAGTTGAAGAGGAAGGGGCTTAGTATTCCTCCCTGCGGAGTTCCATTTTCCAGCCTCTTTGAGGTCGATGTTTTTCCTTGGAATTTGACTTTAGGTTCTCGGTTAAGCAGGCTTCCTTTGGCAAAAGCAAGAGCGTGTCCTTTGATTTCCTTATCCACAAGGCAGCACAGTGTAGCTGGAGCACTGGCTAACACGAAGACTTCCTTGTCCTCGACCAGGCCTCCACCCCCAGGAAGCAGCCCGTGACAGCTGACTAACATCCACGTACCTATTTTACTGCTAGGTAACAGGGGCATAGGGTGAAAGAAACTCTGCCCATTGTTTCTCGCCGGCGCCCGGGATCACAGGATCACAAGTCCAGCGTGCTGTCCGCTCGGCCGACTGGCTCCCCCCCCGGTCGTAGGTTTGTCAAAATCAAAAATCAAAATCAGGTTTGTCATTGATTTTATCCAGGAGGTAAGGCATTCTGTGGTTCCAACACCTTTTCTGTAAGCAAACATATTTTGGTGTAGTGGATTGGCTTTCCATTCAATTCGATTAAGGGCCATTCATTCTGCAGTTTTGGCCAGACAGCTTGTTAGTGAGATGGGTCTTGGATTTCCTGGGTCCTTAGGTTTTGGAATGGGAACTATAATTGCACTGTTCCAAGAGAGTGGTCGGGTTCTTGTCACCCATACTCTGTTAATGAGTTTCAAGAAGGCTTCTTCACCCTTTTCTCCTAGCTTGGCTAGCATGTTGCAAGTGATTTTGTCCTCGCCTGGAGCTGTATTTTTAGTTTTCTTTGTAGCACTTCTGAGTTCTTTCAGATTGAAAGGTTGCTCTAGTTCGTCAGGTAAGGCTAAAGCATCATCTATTTTTTCCATCTTTCTGCTTGAAGTCTTTGTTGGTGAGTCAGAGTTGCTTGAGGAAGTTGAGTGGAACTGGCTCTTGAAGCAAATAGATTTTCTAGCCTTTCTGCTTCTTGCTCTGGATGATCATGGTGCGGCGGAGCAGGAGGCGATTTTCCTTTGGCCTTGTTGGTCTGCCTCCAGATGTCGTTCCATGAGACAGTTGAAGAGGAAGGGGCTTAGTATTCCTCCCTGCGGAGTTCCATTTTCCAGCCTCTTTGAGGTCGATGTTTTTCCTTGGAATTTGACTTTAGCTTCTCGGTTAAGCAGGCTTCCTTTGGCAAAAGCAAGAGCGTGTCCTTTGATTTCCTTATCCACAAGGCAGCACAGTGTAGCTGGAGCACTGGCTAACACGAAGACTTCCTTGTCCTCGACCAGGCCTCCACCCCCAGGAAGCAGCCCGTGACAGCTGACTAACATCCACGTACCTATTTTACTGCTAGGTAACAGGGGCATAGGGTGAAAGAAACTCTGCCCATTGTTTCTCGCCGGCGCCCGGGATCACAGGATCACAAGTCCAGCGTGCTGTCCGCTCGGCCGACTGGCTCCCCCCCCCCGGTCGTAGGTTTGTCAAAATCAAAAATCAAAATCAGGTTTGTCATTGATTTTATCCAGGAGGTAAGGCATTCTGTGGTTCCAACACCTTTTCTGTAAGCAAACATATTTTGGTGTAGTGGATTGGCTTTCCATTCAATTCGATTAAGGGCCATTCATTCTGCAGTTTTGGCCAGACAGCTTGTTAGTGAGATGGGTCTTGGATTTCCTGGGTCCTTAGGTTTTGGAATGGGAACTATAATTGCACTGTTCCAAGAGAGTGGTCGGGTTCTTGTCACCCATACTCTGTTAATGAGTTTCAAGAAGGCTTCTTCACCCTTTTCTCCTAGCTTGGCTAGCATGTTGTAAGTGATTTTGTCCTCGCCTGGAGCTGTATTTTTAGTTTTCTTTGTAGCACTTCTGAGTTCTTTCAGATTGAAAGGTTGCTCTAGTTCGTCAGGTAAGGCTAAAGCATCATCTATTTTTTCCATCTTTCTGCTTGAAGTCTTTGTTGGTGAGTCAGAGTTGCTTGAGGAAGTTGAGTGGAACTGGCTCTTGAAGCAAATAGATTTTCTAGCCTTTCTGCTTCTTGCTCTGGATGATCATGGTGCGGCGGAGCAGGAGGCGATTTTCCTTTGGCCTTGTTGATCTGCCTCCAGATGTCGCCCAAGGACGTATGCTGATTTAGCTAGGCACACCACTCGAGCCATTTTTCTTCTCTGATTTTTGCTGTTTTTTTCGTGCACATGATCTCGGACAGCTCTAAGAAGTCCTAGATTAGCTTCGGTTCTATCTCTTCTGAAATTCTTTCGTGCACGATTTAGTCTGTTATGTAGCTCTTTGATCCTATCACAGTAATACCAATGGTCCTTGTGTTGTTGGGTAATTGTTTTCCTCTTGGAGATGGCGTGATTTGCTGCTCTATGTATTGCATTTACTAAATCTTTTTCCATTTCTTCGGTGTTGTCAGGAGGAGTGTAGTTTTGGTGCCAAGTTTCGAGAGCTTCCTGAAACTTCGTCCAATCTGCCTTGATAAAGTCCCATCCGGGCTCGGGAGCTGGAGGTCTAGGAGGTAGTGCTATATTAATAACTGTTTTTGTAGCAAAGTGGTCACTGGTCAGAACATGATCCACTGACCAATGACACAACTCATAAATACTGGTACAACTCATAAATACTGGTGGAAACAAACGTGAGATCCAACTTTCCCCCCCCCCCCCCCAGTGTGGGTTGGTTCCGTCGAATTAAGCAGACTGATTTCTGTCACTTCATCAAAAAAATGTTCAATATGTCTTCCGTTGGCGTCGGTTCTTGGTGAATCAAGAAGTAATTCACTATGAGCGTTGAAGTCACCAGAGATGATAGTAGGTGTAGTGACTGCTATTTGAAAGATTGTTGAGAGATCCATGTCATGTTCTCTCTGGCTCTTGTATACATTGAAGATGGACAGCGTTGAGTTCCTCATAGTGAACTTAACTCCCATAATTTCGACGTTCTCGCCACAGTTGGGCAGGTCTGTGATTGCCGTGGCATTGATATGATTTCTTACTAGAATGGAAAGGCCTCTGGTGCCACCTTGTGCATAGGGCAGTGGAATCCTTGATATCCTGGGATATTGATATATCTGCCAGTCCTGGTGAGTGTTTCTTGAAGTAGAACAATATCAATGCTATCCTTGAGAAGCACTGCTCTGAGTGTTTGTGCTTTGCTTTTGAATCCTTGAATATTCCATTGTATAATTTTGAGATTGTCCATTTTTCCGTTATAGTTTGGGTGAGGTGATATGTTATAACAGTTTAGGATGAGGTAAAAACAATATTTCAACACAAGATAGAACACGAAATATTGGGTAATATTGGGTAAAGTTATAGGAGAAGAATGGAAGTAAATGCAAAGGGCCTATTGGCCCATATATCTTGATGCTTCTATATTGGTGCGGAGTCTTGAAGTGGGTAGAATATAGTTGTGCATTAATTGGCTGTTGATTGCTGGTGTTGATTTCTTAATGTGTAGTGCATCGCAGATATCAAGCCGCCTGCTATCGCTGTATCTATCGATGATTTCCGTGTTTTTTGTTAAGACTTCTCTGGTGATGGTCTGGTTGTGGGAAAAGATTATATGTTCCTTAATGGAGCCTTGTTGCTTATGCATCGTTAATCGCCTGGAAAGAAATGTTGTTGTCTTGCCTATATACTGAGTTCTTTGAGGCTTACAGTCCCCAAGTGGGCATTTGAAGGCATAGACGACATTCGTCTCTTTCAAAGCGTTCTGCTTTGTGTCTGGAGAGTTTCTCATGAGTAGGTTGGCGGTTTTCTTGGTTTTATAGTAAATCGTCAATTGTATCTTCTGATTTTTGTCTGTTGGGATAACGTTTCTATTAACAATATCTTTCAGGACCCTTTCCTCCGTTTTATGAGCTGTGGAAAAGAGGTTCCTGTAAAATGGACTAATAGGGGGTATAGGTGTTGTGTTAGTTGTCTCTTCAGAGGTTGCATGGCGTTTCACTTTCCTTCTTATGATGTCTTCGACGAAACCATTGGAGAAGCCGTTGTTGACTAGGAATTGCCTTACCCTACAGAGTTCTTCATCGACTTGCTTCCATCCTGAGCTGTGGCTGAGAGCATGGTCGACATAAGCGTTAACAACACTCCTCTTGTACCTGTCTGGGTAGTCACTGTTGGCATTGAGGCACATTCCTATGTTAAATTTAGACAGAAAGGAAGCAAAGCATCTATGGGATGAAATATCTAGAGCATCTAGATCTAACAGTATTTATGTCATGGATGACTTTAATTTTAGTGGAATAACCTGGGTGAAAAAAGAACGGAATAATGAAGCAGAAGACTTTCTAGAATTAACTAACGATTGCTTTCTTACGCAACATATTAAGGAACCACCGTCGGGAAATAATATTTTAGATTTAGTGTTAACTAACAGGGAAACACAAATTAAGGACAAGGAAATAGGGAGTGAGCTAGTGAACAGTGATCATAAAGAAATCATATTTAGCATAGAATAGAATATATCTGTAGGAGAAAATTCTGTAAAAGTGCCTGATTTTCGAAAAGCTGATTTCAATAGCCTAAGATTTTTGGGGGGTCAAATAGATTGGAATGTCTTGGGGATGGGGTGTGGGCTAGACGTGAACCCAGCGACAGGTGACGTAAAAGGGGATTTCGATGTGGATTCAAAATGCAACCTATTTAAGAAAATTTTAAGCAAAGCCCAGGAACGTAGTATACCATATAAATTGAATAGATCGAATACTAATGATCCAAAGTGGATAACAAAGGATCTGAAGAACCTTATAGGTAAAAAGAGAGCGTGGGACAAAAGGATTAAGAATGGGGAAGTTAGTTTAGAACAGGAATTCGTACAACTGGTTAGAAATGTTAAAAAAAGATAAGGAAAGCAAAAAGTAACTACGAAGTTCGCATGGCACGGCAAGCGAAGACAAATCCTAAAGGTTTTTTCAGTTATATCGAACTATGACTAGGGAAAGGATAGGTCTATTTGACCTGTCTCAGTCTATTAAAAATTGAGACAGGTCAAATAACGGATAATGACGAGGAGATGAGTAGTATTTTTAATAAATATTTTATATCTGTATTTACTAAAGAGGAATGTTACAGCCCTCTCGGGACGCAACGGGGTCCTTACTCTGATGTTGTTAGAGGAAGATATATATATCCGTTCCCAAGCCAGTAGTGGCTATCAAGGGATGAGATCCGTGACGCAAGTAACTTAAAGGGAGTAGGGAAAGAAAGCTAAGAACTTAATATTATAATTAACACCATCACCGATTAAATATATATAAAATAAAAGAGTGCACAAGGGGGAGGGGTATTAACACTTGACAAGGGGATTCTTCACAATTTAGTCTTCTGCTGAAGACTCTGGATCCAGGAAACTAAGTGCTGAGTCCTCGGTGCTTTCTTCGTGGCCACACAACGAATTCTCCCAAGAAGTTGAGCCTACCCTGGCCACAGGTCAGCCAAAACACAGGTCCACTGGGGGCACCGCCGTGGAGGCCGTCAACCACACGTCCAGCTGGTCTGCTGGCAGGTTCTGAGCCAACCAGGCTGGTACGGCCACTCCACGAACGATATAAGGGGTACGCCCTTGACAGGAGTCTCGTGTGATATCACAAATCACCCTCCTGTCCTCAATACCCCAGTGGATGATCGTCTCCAACAGTCGGTCCCGGGTAAATCCTCTTACTGCCACTCCCCTGGCAGGCTAACACACCACAGTGTTCTTCCGGGGGGGGACGACTTCACAACAGCTGCAGCAACGTTCAAGGTATGGAGACTGGCTGCCTCGGGTAGACTGACTCAACCTTCAACACAGCGGTCCCAGGTCGACTCTGTAAACAGACACGTCATCAATGACTGGGACTCACTAAAACACCTCACTTACGGGCTCGGGCATAAACACCTGACGTATCCAGTCCATAGATGGCGCTGTCGTCGGAGCACCACCTCACCAGAGGTCAGGAGCGGCTGTGTTGTGAGCTGCACAGGACTGGAAACTGGCCCTTGTGGTTGGTACACCTTGTCCTCACCAGGTGTCGTCGTCCGTTTGGCGGGGGTTTCGGGAGCTGACCCACAGATGGCGTGGTCGTTACTGCTCCGTGCTCGGACGCTGGATCCGGGTTCGTAACAAGGAACTTAACAATATGCCTTCAGCCGAACAAGTATATGTGGGTGGGGACGAGGACAGGTTGACTAGTTTAGCAGTTACCAGAGAGGACGTACTTAAACAAATAGTAAAACTAAAACCAAACAAATCCCCAGGGCCGGATGAAGTGTTTGCCAGGGTGCTTAAAGAATGCAAAGAGGAGCTTTCCGAGCCACTGTCTACCATATATAAAAAATCAATAGAGTTAGGTAGGGTGCCAGAGTCATGGAAGGTAGCTAATGTGGTACCAATTTTTAAGAAAGGAGATAGATCACTTGCGTCAAACTATCGGCCAACTAGTCTAACGTCTATTGTTGGAAAGTTACTTGAATCGATAATTGCAAATACAATTCGTCTTTATCTTGAAAAACATAAATTATTAAATGAGTCGCAACATGGTTGTACAAATGGCCGTTCATGTTTAACAAATTTGCTATCTTTTTATTCAAGCATAGTTGAGGCAGTTGATAGTGGTAAGGATTGTGATATTGTGTACCTTGACTTTAGCAATGCTTTTGATACAGTGCCACACGAAAGAATGATTAAAAAAATGGTGGCTCATGGTATGGGGGGTGCTATATTTAGTTTGATTAGGGCATGGCTATTCCAAAGGAAACAGAGAGTTAGTATAAATGAGGGTTGAGTCAGAGTGGGATAATGTTGTTAGTGGAGTACCTCAGGGCTCTGTCCTGGGACCTCTGTTGTTTATAATTTATATAAATGATTTAGATTCTGGTTTGAATAGCAACATCTGCAAATTTGCAGATGATACAAAAATCGGTAGGGAAATTAACACGGAAGAAGACTCACTATCACTTCAAGTTGATCTAAATAGAGTTTTGAAATGGTCAAAAGATTGGCAGATGCAGTTTAATGCTGATAAATGTAAAGTTCTGAGGCTAGGTAATAAGAACATAATAACAAAGGCAACTGCAGAAGACCTATTGGACCATACTAGGCAGCTCCTATTTATAACCACCCAATCCCACTCATATACATGTCCAACCCATGCTTGAAACAATCGAGAGACCCCACCTCCACCATGTTACTCGGCAATTGGTTCCACAAATCAACAACCCTGTTACTAAATCAGTATCTACCCAAGTCTTTCCTAAATCTAAACTTATCCAATTTATACTTATTGTTTCGTGTTCTGTCTTGTTGTTGATACTTATGATCGTATTGATACTTTTAATACCCTATTAATATCCCCTTTGTTATGTCCATTCTAAACCTCTATCATGTCACTCCTAACTCTTCGCCTTTCCAGTTAATGCAACTTAAGCTCTGTTAAGCTTTCTTCATATGAAAGATTTCTAGTTTGGGGAATTAACTTAGTCATCCTACGCTGGACACGTTCAAGTGAATTTATATCCATTCTATAATACGGCAACCATAACTGAACTGCATAATATAAATGTGGCCTAACCAAAGCAAGAAATTGTTTAAGAACCACACCAGGTGTCTTGTTACTAACGCTGCAATTAACAAATCCGAGTGTCCGATTTGCCTTATTATGAACATTCATGCATTGATCTTTTTGTTTTAAATTCTTACTATTCATAACTCTCAGATCCCTTTCGCAATCCAACTTCGCAATCTCAACACCATCTAGCTCGTATCTTATAACTCTATCATCATTACCTAGCCTCAGAACTTTACATGTATCAGCATTAAACTGCATCTGCCAATCCTTTGACCATTTCAAAACCCTATCTAGATCAACTTGAAGTGATAGTGAGTCCTCCTCCGAATTAATTTCCCTACCGATTTTCGTATCATCGGCAAATTTGCAAATGTTGCTACTCAAACCTGAATCTAAATCATTTATATATATTATAAACAACAGAGGTCCCAGGACAGAGCCTTGAGGCACTCCTCTTACAACATTTTCCCACTCTGATTTGACTCCATTTATACTAACTCTGTTTCCTTTGGTATAGCCATGCTATAATCCAGCTTAATATTGCACCCCCCAATACCATGAGCCTCTATCTTTTTAATCAGTCTTTCATGTGGCACTGTATCAAAAGCTTTGCTAATGTCAAGGTACACAACATCACAATCCTTACCACTATCAACTGCCTCAACTATGGTGGAATAAAATGATAACAAATTTGTTAAACATGAACGGCCATTTATAAAACCATGTTGTGACTCGATTATTAATTTATGTTTTTCAAGATGAAGACGAATTTTATTTGGAATTATAGATTCGAGAAACTTACCAACAATAGACGTTAGGCTAATTGGTCGATAGTTAGACGCAAGTGATCTATCTCTTTTCTTAAAAACTGGTATCACATTAGCAACTTTCCATAACTCTGGCACTCTGCCTGACTCAATTGATTTATTAAATATGGTACCCAGTGGGTCGCAAAGCTCCTCTTTGCATTCTTTAAGCACCCTGGCAAACACTTCATCCGGCCCTGGGGATTTGTTTGGTTTGAGTTTTACTATTTGTTTAAGAACATCCTCCCTGGTAACTGCTAAACTCGTCAACCTGTCCTCGTCCCCACCCACATAGACTTGTTCGGCTGAAGGTATTTTCTTAAGTTCCTCTTTAGTAAATACATACAAAATATTTATTAAAAATACTACTCATCTCTTCATCACTATCTGTTATTTGACCTGTCCCAGTTTTTAATGGACTTATCCTGTCCCTAATCTTTGTCCGGGATAATTGGAAAAACCCTTTAGGATTTGTTTTTGCTTGCTCTGCTATGCGAACTTAGTAGTTTCTTTTTGCTTTCCTTATCTCTTTTTTAGTATTTCTAACCAGTTGTACGAATTCCTGCTCTAAACAGAGTTCCCCATTCTTAATCTTGTACCATGCTCTCATTTTACCTATAAGGTTCTTCAGATCCTTTGTTATCCACTTTGGATCATTAGTATTCGATCTATTCAATTTATATGGTACACTACATTCCTGGGCTTTGGTTAGAATATTTTTAAATAGGTTATATTTTGAATCCACATCGAAAACCTCTTTTACGTCACCTATCGCTGGGTTAACGTCTAACTCCAATACCGCCCCAGAACCCATACCCAAGACTGTCCAATCTATTTGACCCAAAACATTTCTTAGGCTATTGAAATCGGCTTTTCGAAATACAGGCACTTTAACAGAATTTTCTCCTACAGATCTATTCCATTGAATGTTAAATCTGATTTCTTTATGATCACTGTTCCCTAGCTCACTCCCTATTTCCATGTCCTTAATTTGTGTTTCCCTGTTAGTTAACACTAAATCTAAAATATTATTTCCCCGCGTTGGGTCCTTAATGTGTAGCGTAAGAAAGCAATCGTCAATTAATTCTAGATAATCTTCTGCTTCATTATTCCCTGTTTTGTTCAACCAGTTTATTCCACTAAAATTAAAGTCACCCATGACATAAACACTGCTAGATCTAGATGCTCTAGATATTTCATCCCCTAGATGCTTTGCTTCCATTCTGTCTAAATTTGGTGGCCTATATTTAACTCCTATTATAATGTTATTTGCTTTTTCGTTTAATTCTATCCAAATAATTTATGTGAGTGGCTCAGTTTTGATTCCCTCTTTGAGACTACATTTCAAATTGTCCCTAACATATATGGCTACTCCCCCTCTTCGTCTAATATATCTATCTGTGTGAAATAGTTTAAATCCATTTATTTGATATTCAGCTAATAGTTCTCTATTTTCTACATTCATCCACGTTTCGGTAAGTGCAATAATATCTATTTTCTCTGTGCAGGCATGATCATTTAAATCGTTTATTTTATTTCTTAGACTTCTTGTGTTAGTGTAATATACCCTAACTGAATTGTTATATTGAGGCTCTTCTCTTTTCCTGATTATTTTGCCAATTCTTTTCTTCAACAAGCACGTACTTTTATTACCTCTTTCCTCCAAATCGATTCCCATACCACTATCTACTAACAGTTTAAACCCAAACAAACACCTCTAACCACTGGTTCCAACGAGTTCGCAACAACAACAACCCCAGCCCTCGATAGATGCCCCCCATCGCGAGCATACATTTCATTTCTTGCATAGAAGTGTTCCCAGTTGTCTATGAAAGATATTGCATTTGATTTGCAATATTTTTCCAGCCTGCAATTGACACCAAGTGCTCTCGACATCCATTCATTTCCCACTCCCTTTCCTCGAAGAATGCCACAAATGATCGGGATTCCTCCCTTGCTTCTAACTAATTTAATTGCTGTTTTATACCTCTGAATCAGTTCCTTACTCCTATCTCGACCAACAACATTTCCTCCCGCGCTAATGCAAATAACGGGATTGTTTCCATTTCCAGCCATAATATCATTCATGTTGTTTATAATATCACCAATACCAGCTCTGGGATAGCAAACCCTTAACCTGTTTCCCCCTATCTCTAGCACAAAACGTTCTATCCAAATACCTTATCTGGGAATCTCACAACTAAAGTTTGCTTAGGTACTTCCTTTACTCTCTGAGGGGCCTGCGCTTCGTTGCTTTCCCTTTTGCGTGATCCACAGTCTCACCACAGCACTCGTCCTCCAATACGGCAAATGAATAAGACGTTCTTAGGGCGTCTGTAGCCGGCTTTATCAAAGTCTTCTTAAAGCCCCTGTCCTTTACAACTTTCCAAGACCAGGTCTTTATACTACTGGTCTCTTCCTTCGTTCCCTCTTGTTGCTGTTTCGGCTGTCGTACCTCCTCCCGTAGAGTAGAGAGTCCAACTCTGTCCTCAGAGCCCCAACCAGACTCATCAGTTCCTTCACCACAACTTCCATATTGTTATGATAATATAACTACACTCAGGAGCTCAGGCTAACACAACTCATAGACAACTGGGAACACTTCTATGGAAGAAATGAAATGTATGCTCGTGATGGGGTGCATCTATCGAGGGCTGGGGTTGTTGCTGTTGCGAGCTCGTTGGAACCAGTGGTTAGAGGTGTTTGTTTGGGTTTAAACTGTTAGTAGATAGTGGTATGGAAATTGATTTGGAGGAAGGAGGTAATAAAAGTATGTGTTCATGGGAGAAAAGAATTGGCAAAATGATCAGGGAAAGAAAAGGGCCTCAAAATATCAATTCACTTAGGATATATTACACTAACAGTAGAAGTCTAAGAAATAAAATTAATGAATTAAATGCTCTTGTCTGCACAGAAAAAATAGATATTATTGCACTTACCGAAACGTGGATGAATGTAGAAAATAGAGAACTATTAGCTGAATATCAGATAAATGGATTTAAGCTATTTCACACAGATAGATATATTAGATGAGGAGGGGGAGTAGCCATATATGTTAGGGACAATTTCAAATGTAGTCTCAAAGAGGTAATCAAAACTGAGCCACACACAGAAACTATTTGGATAGAATTAAACGAAAAGCAAATAATATTATAATAGGAGTTATATATAGGCCACCAAATTTAGACAGAATGGAAGCAAAGCATCTATGGGATGAAATATCTAGAGCATCTAGATCTAACAGTATTTATGTCATGGGTGACTTTTATTTTAGTGGAATAAACTGGGTGAACGAAACAGGGAATAGTGAAGCAGAAGATTTTCTAGAATTAATTGACGATTGCTTTCTTACGCAACACATTAAGGAACCAACGCGGGAAAATAATATTTTAGATTTTAGTGTTAACTAACAGGGAAACACAAATTAATGACATCGAAATAGGGAGTGAGCTAGGGAACAGTGATCACAAAGTAATCAGATTTAGCATAGAATGGAATAGACCTGTAGGAGAAAATTCTGTTAAAGTGCCAGATTTTCGAAAAGCTGATTTTAATAGCCTAAGAAATTTTTTGGGTCAAATAGATTGGAAAGTCTTGGGTATGGGGTGTGGGCCGGTGTTAGAGCGAGACATGAACCCAGCGACAGGTGACGTAAAAGGGGATTTCGATGTGGATTTAATATATAACTTATTTAAAAATATTCTAAACAAAGCACAGGAACGTAGTATACCATACAAATTGAATAGATCGAATACTAATGACCCAAAGTGGATAACAAATAATTTAAAGAACCTTATAGGTAAAAACAGAGCTTGGTACAAAAGGATTAAGAATGGGGAAGTCAGGTTAGAACAGGAATTCATACAATTGGTTAGAAATGTTAAAAAAGAGATTAGGAAAGCAAAAAGAAACTATGAAGTTCGCATAGCAGAGCAAGCAAAGTCAAATCCTAAAGGGTTTTTTCAATTATATCGAACTAAGACTAGGGAAAGGATAGGTCCATTAAAATCTGAGACAGGTCAAATAACGGATAATGACAAGGAGATGAGTAGTATTTTTAACAAATATTTTATATCTGTATTTATTAAAGAAGAACTTAACAATATGCCTTCAGCCGAACAAGTCTATGTGGGTGGGGATGAGGACAGGTTGACTAGTTTAGCAGTCACCAGGGAGGATGTAATTAAACAATTAGAAAACTAAAACCAAACAAATCCCCAGGGCCGGATGAAGTGTTTGCCAGGGTGCTTAAAGAATGCAAAGAGGAGCTTTCCGAGCCACTGGGTACCATATTTAATAAATATGGAAGCAATATGGAAGTTGTAGTGAAGGACCTGGTGACTCTAGTGGGAGCCCTGAGGACAGAGTTGGACTCTCTGCGGGAGGAGGTGCGTCAGCTTAAAAAACAACGAGAAGTAACGAAGGAGGAGACCAGCAGTAAAGGGACCTCGTCTTGGAGAGTTGCGAAAGACAGGGGCCTTAAGAAGACTTTGATAAAGCCGCCTTCAAACGCCATAGCAACTTCAAATTCATTTGACGTTTTGGAGGACGAGTGCTGTGGAGAGACTGTGGATCGCGCAAAAGGGAAAGCAACGAAGAGAAAGGAAGCGCAGGCCCCTCAGAAAGTAAAGGAAGTACCTAAGCAAACATTAGTTGTGGGAGATTCCCAGATAAGGTATTTGGATAGAACGTTTTGTGCTAGAGATAGGGGGAACAGGTTAAGGGTTTGCTATCCCGGAGCTGGCATTGGTGATATTATAAACAACATGAATGATATTATGGCTGGTAATGGGAACAATCCCATTATTTGCATTAGCGTGGGAGGAAATGATGTTGGTCGAGTCAGGAGTGAGGAACTGATTCAGAGGTATAAAACAGCCATAGAGTTAGTTAGGAGCAAGGGAGGAATCCCGATCATATGTGGCATTCTTCCAAGAAAGGGAGTAGGAAATGAATGGATATCGAGGGCACTTGGTGTCAATTGCCGGCTGGAAAGATATTGCAAATCAAATGCAATATCTTTCATAGACAACTGGGAACACTTCTATGGAAGAAATGAAATGTATGCTCGTGATGGGGTGCATCTATCGAGAGCTGGGGTTGTTGCTGTTGCGAACTCGCTAGAAGAAGTGGTTAGAGGTGTTTGTTTGGGTTTAAACTGTTAGTAGATAGAGGTATGGGAATTGATTTGGAGGAAGGAGGTAATAAAAGTATGTGTTTGTGGGAGAAAGGAATTGGCAAAACGATCAGGGAAAGAGAAGGTCCGCAAAATAACAATTCACTTAGGGTATATTACACTAACAGTAGAAGTCTAAGAAATAAAATTAACGAATTAAATGCTCTTGTCTGCACAGAAAAAATAGATATTATTGCACTTACCGAAACGTGGATGAATGTAGAAAATAGAGAACTATTAGCTGAATATCAAATATATGGATTTAAACTATTTCACACAGATAGATATATTAGACGAGGAGGTGGAGTAGCCATATATGTTAGGGACAATTTGAAATGTAGTCTCAAAGAGGGAATCAAAACAGAGCCACACACAGAAACTATTTGGATTGAATTAAACGAAAAAGCTAATAATATTATAATAGGAGTAATATATAGGCCACCAAATTTAGACAGAATGGAAGCAAAGCATCTATGGGATGAAATATCTAGAGCATCTAGATCTAACAGTATTTATGTCATGGGTGACTTTAATTTTAGCGGAATAAACTGGTTGAACAAAACAGGGAATAGTGAAGCAGAAGATTTTCTAGAATTAATTGACGATTGCTTTCTTACGCAACACATTAAGGAACCAACATGGGAAAATAATATTTTAGATTTAGTGTTAACTAACAGGGAAACGCAAATTAATGACATCGAAATAGGGAGTGAGCTAGGGAGCAGTGATCACAAAGAAATCAGATTTAGCATAGAATGGAATAGACCAGTAGGAGAAAATTCTGTTAAAGTGCCAGATTTTCGAAAAGCTGATTTTAATAGCCTAAGAAATTTTTTGGGTCAAATTGATTGGAAAGGCTTGGGTATGGGGTGTGGGCCGGTCTTGGAGCGAGACATGAACCCAGCGATAGGTGACTTAAATGGGGATTTCGATGTGGATTCAATATATAACTTATTTAAGAATATTCTAAACAAAGCACAGGAACGTAGTATACCATACAAATTGAATAGATCGTATACTAATGACCCAAAGTGGATAACAAAGAATTTGAAGAACCTTATAGGTAAAAAGAGAGCTTGGTACAAAAGGATTAAAAATGGGGAGGTCACTTTAGAACAGGAATTCGTACAACTGGTTAGAAATGTTAAAAAAGAGATAAGGAAAGCAAAAAGAAACTATGAAGTTCGCATAGCAGGGCAAGCAAAGACAAATCCTAAAGGGTTTTTTCAGTTATATCGTACTAAGACTAGGGAAAGGATAGGTCCATTAAAAACTGAGACAGGTCAAATAACAGATAGTGATGAAGAGATGAGTAGTATTTTTAATAAATATTTTGTATCTGTATTTACTAAAGAGGAACTTAACAATATGCCTTCAGCCGAACAAGTCTATGTGGGTGGGGACGAGGACAGGTTGACGAGTTTAGCAGTTACCAGGGAGGATGTTCTTAAACAAATAGTAAAACTCAAACCAAACAAATCCCCAGGGCCGGATGAAGTGTTTGCTAGGGTGCTTAAAGAATGCAAAGAGGAGCTTTGTGACCCACTGTCAACCATATTTAATAAATCAATAGAGTCAGGCAGAGTGCCAGAGTTTTGGAAAGTTGCTAATGTGATACCAGTTTTTAAGAAAGGAGATAGATCACTTGCGTCTAACTATCGACCAATTAGCCTAACGTCTATTGTGGGAAAGTTACTCGAATCTATAATAGCAAATAAAATTCGTCTTCATCTTGAAAAACATAAATTAATAATTGAGTCGCAACATGGTTTTATAAATGGCCGTTCATGTTTAACAAATTTGTTATCTTTTTATTCTAGCATTGTTGAGGCAGTTGATAGTGGTAAGCATTGCGATGTTGTATACCTTGACTTTAGCAAAGCTTTTGATACAGTGCCACATGAAAGACTGATTAAAAAAATAGAGTCTCATGGTATTGGGGGTGCTATATTAAGCTGGATTAGGGCATGGCTATACCAAAGGAAACAGAGAGTTAGTATAAATGGAATCAAGTCAGAGTGGGAAAATGTTGTAAGTGGAGTGCCTCAAGGCTCTGTCCTGGGACCTCTGTTGTTTATAATATATATAAATGATTTAGATTCAGGTTTGAGTAGCAACATTTGCAAATTTGCCGATGATACGAAAATCGGTAGGGAAATTAATTCGGAGGAGGACTCACTATCACTTCAAGTTGATCTAGATAGGGTTTTGAAATGGTCAAAGGATTGGCAGATGCAGTTTAATGCTGATAAATGTAAAGTTCTGAGGTTAGGTAATGATGATAGAGTTACAAGATACGAGCTAGATGGTGTTGTGATTGCGAAGTCGGATTGCGAAAGGGATCTGGGAGTTATGATTAGTAAGAATTTAAAACAAAAGGATCAATGCATAAATGTTCGTAATAAGGCAAATCGGACACTTGGATTTATTAATCGCAGCGTTAGTAACAAGTCACCTGGTGTGGTTCTCAAGCTATATCTTGCTCTAGTTAGGCCCCATTTAGATTATGCAGTTCAGTTTTGGTCGCCATATTATAGAATGGATATAAATTCACTTGAACGTGTCCAGCGTAGGATGACTAAGTTAATTCCCCAAATTAGAAATCTTTCATATGAAGAAAGATTAACAAAGCTTAAGTTGCATTCACTGGAAAGGCGAAGAGTTAGGGGTGACATGATAGAGGTTTACAAGTGGATGAATGGACATAACCGGGGGGATATTAATAGGGTATTAAAAGTATCAACACAGGACAGAACACGAAACAATGGATATAAATTGGATAAGTTTAGATTTAGGAAAGACTTGGGTAAATACTGGTTCAGTAACAGGGTTGTTGATTTGTGGAACCAATTGCCGCGTAACATTGTGGAGGTGGGGTCCCTCGATTGTTTCAAGCACGGGTTGGACAAGTATATGAGTGGGATTGGGTGGTTATAGAATAGGAGCTGCCTCGTATGGGCCAATAGGCCTTCTGCAGTTACCTTTGTTCTTATGTTCTTATAAATCAATTGAATCAGGCAGAGTGCCAGAGTTATGGAAAGTTGCTAATGTGATACCAGTTTTTAAGAAAAGAGATAGATCACTTGTGTCTAACTATCGACCAATTAGCCTAACGTCTATTGTGGGTAAGTTACTCGAATCTTTAATTGCAAATAAAATTCGTCTTCAGGGGGCATATCATTATAAATCGTTATAAAATAAAAGTTGTTCAATTTGCTTATAAATTTATTTATGAAATGGTTATAGAAAGGGCTGCAACTGGTCCAAGTTTCACCATCACACCTAAAACAGAAAAGGAGAAAAAAAATACACAATGTATTATGCAACGAATGTTCAACATTCTCAAATAATCTCAGGGAACACATGTGTCAACTAAAATGTCTACTATGTGCTGTAGAAGCACAAACTCTTGTAATAATTGTAATATGTATGTGCAATATATTTATATGTAAATCTTTTTTTTTCTTTTTTTTTTTCTTTTTTTTTGGACAATTTTTTTTTCTCGTTTGATATCAAGGGATTTGCATGAAACTTGCACACCTTGCTCAATGGATGCCTATCTGAAAGGGTGCCAATTATGAACGAAATCTGTCGAAGTCAAGCTCAGCTACAGGTGGCTAAACTTGGATCTTTATTTTACTCTGGAAAGTAATTTACACCTTCAAATTACTTCAGAGCTTTCATTTATTAATCAATTTACATGCAAATTACACCTTATATGTAGCGTTTGTGCTTCTACAGAATCTAGTAGACAATTTAGTCTAAGGTCTATTTGTTGATTTTATAAAAAAATTTAAATATCATATATTGCATATTTTTTAGAAGGGTAACTTTGAATAATTATATTATTGCACTAAAAACTTTTTTGATAAAACTGATTACTAGAATCCTTTATTATATGCGTAATTTAATATCTGAGTGTTATAGAAATAATTTTAGTTGACACATGTGTTCCGTGAAACTATTTGAAAATTCGTTGCATAATTCGTTGTTTATTTTTTTCTCCTTTTCTGTTTAGGGTGTGATGATGAAACTTGGTTCAGCTGCAGCCCTTTCTATAACCATTTCAAAAAGAAATGTATAATCAAATTGAATCACTTTTAATTTTACAATGATATGCCACCTTCATCTTGAAAAACATAAATTAATAATTGAGTCACAACATGGTTTTAAAATGGCCGTTCATGTTTAACAAATTTGTTATCTTTTTATTCCACCATAGTTGAGGCAGTTGATAACAAAAGAACATAAGAACAAAGGTAACTGCAGAAGGCCTATTGGCCCATACGAGGCAGCTCCTATTCTATAACCACCCAATCCCACTCATATACTTGTCCAACCCGTGCTTGAAACAATCGAGGGACCCCACCTCCACAATGTTACGCGGCAATTGGTTCCACAAATCAACAACCCTGTTACTGAACCAGTATTTACCCAAGTCTTTCCTAAATCTAAACTTATCCAATTTATACCCATTGTTTCGTGTTCTGTCCTGTGTTGATACTTTTAATACCCTACCAATATCCCCCCGGTTATGTCCATTCATCCACTTGTAAACCTCTATCATGTCACCCCTAACTCTTCGCCTTTCCAGTGAATGCAACTTAAGCTTTGTTAATCTTTCTTCATATGAAAGATTTCTAATTTGGGGAATTAACTTAGTCATCCTACGCTGGACACGTTCAAGTGAATTTATATCCATTCTATAATATGGCGACCAAAACTGAACTGCATAATCTAAATGGGGCCTAACTAGAGCAAGATATAGCTTGAGAACCACACCAGGTGTCTTGTTACTAACGCTGCGATTAATAAATCCAAGTGTCCGATTTGCCTTATTACGAACATTTATGCATTGATCCTTTTGTTTTAAATTCTTACTAATCATAACTCCCAGATCCCTTTCGCAATCCGACTTCGCAATCACAACACCATCTAGCTCGTATCTTGTAACTCTATCATCATTACCTAACCTCAGAACTTTACATTTATCAGCATTAAACTGCATCTGCCAATCCTTTGACCATTTCAAAACCCTATCTAGATCAACTTGAAGTGATAGTGAGTCCTCCTCCGAATTAATTTCCCTACCGATTTTCGTATCATCGGCAAATTTGCAAATGTTGCTACTCAAACCTGAATCTAAATCATTTATATATATTATAAATAACAGAGGTCCCAGGACCTCTGTTATTTATCGACCAATTAGCCTAACGTCTATTGTGGGAAAGTTACTCGAATCTATAATAGCAAATAAAATTCGTCTTCATCTTGAAAAATATAAATTAATAATTGAGTCGCAACATGGTTTTATAAATGGCCGTTCATGTTTAACAAATTTGTTATCTTTTTATTCTAGCATTGTTGAGGCAGTTGATAGTGGTAAGGATTGCGTTGTTGTATACCTTGACTTTAGCAAAGCTTTTGATACAGTGCCACATGAAAGACTGATTAAAAAAATAGAGTCTCATGGTATTGGGGGTGCTATATTAAGCTGGATTAGGGCATGGCTATACCAAAGGAAACAGAGAGTTAGTATAAATGGAATCAAGTCAGAGTGGGAAAATGTTGTAAGTGGAGTGCCTCAAGGCTCTGTCCTGGGACCTCTGTTGTTTATAATATATATAAATGATTTAGATTCAGGTTTGAGTAGCAACATTTGCAAATTTGCCGATGATACGAAAATCGGTAGGGAAATTAATTCGGAGGAGGACTCACTATCACTTCAAGTTGATCTAGATAGGGTTTTGAAATGGTCAAAGGATTGGCAGATGCAGTTTAATGCTGATAAATGTAAAGTTCTGAGGTTAGGTAATGATGATAGAGTTACAAGATACGAGCTAGATGGTGTTGTGATTGCGAAGTCGGATTGCGAAAGGGATCTGGGAGTTATGATTAGTAAGAATTTAAAACAAAAGGATCAATGCATAAATGTTCGTAATAAGGCAAATCGGACACTTGGATTTATTAATCGCAGCGTTAGTAACAAGACACCTGGTGTGGTTCTCAAGCTATATCTTGCTCTAGTTAGGCCCCATTTAGATTATGCAGTTCAGTTTTGGTCGCCATATTATAGAATGGATATAAATTCACTTGAACGTGTCCAGCGTAGGATGACTAAGTTAATTCCCCAAATTAGAAATCTTTCATATGAAGAAAGATTAACAAAGCTTAAGTTGCATTCTTTGTTGGGAGTTATGATTAGTTGGGGAGTTATGATTAGTAAGAATTTAAAACAAAAGGATCAATGCATAAATGTTCGTAATAAGGCAAATCGGACACTTGGATTTATTAATCGCAGCGTTAGTAACAAGACACCTGGTGTGGTTCTCAAGCTATATCTTGCTCTAGTTAGGCCCCATTTAGATTAAGCAGTTCAGTTTTGGTCGCCATATTATAGAATGGATATAAATTCACTTGAACGTGTCCAGTGTAGGAAGACTAAGTTAATTCCCCAAATTAGAAATCTTTCATATGAAGAAAGATTAACAAAGCTTAAGATGCATTCACTGGAAAGGCAAAAAGTTAGGGGTGACATGATGGAGGTTTACAAGTGGGTGAATGGACATAACAAAGGGGATATTAATAGGGTATTAAAAGTATCAACACAAGACAGAACACGAAACAATGGGTATAAATTGGATAAGTTTAGATTTAGGAAAGACTTGGGTAAATACTGGTTCAGTAACAGGGTTGTTGATTTGTGGAACCAATTACCACGTAACGTGCTGGAGCCACCACCAGCACGTTACGCAGTAATTGGTCCCTCGATTGTTTCAAGCGCGGGTTGGACAAGTATATGAGTGGGATTGGGTGGAAATAAATAGGAGCTGCCTCGTATGGGCCAATAGGCCTTCTGCAGTTGCCTTTGTTCTTATGTTCTTACTAGTTCTTTGGTAGTGTCACCCCTAGCTAAATGGTGAGCAGTTAAACTTGTTGTTTATTAATGCGTTACGCTACAGTCCTATAGCCCTATAGAGACTTAATAAAGAATGTAGTCTAACCAAAATCGAAGCGAATTTTGGTTTTGGGAGATTCCCAGGTGAGGTATTTAGACAGAACGTTTTGTGCCAGAGATAGGGGGAACAGATTAAGGGTTTGCTATCCGGGAGCTGGAATTGGTGATATTGTTGGAAACATGAATGATATTATGACGGGAAATGGAAACAAACCCATTATTTGTATTAGTGCAGGGGGTAATGATGTTGGACGAGTTAGGAGTGAGGAACTAATACAGAGATTCAGGACAGCCATTGAATTAGTTAGGAGCAAGGGAGGAATCCCGATCATATGTGGCATTCTTCCAAGAAAGGGAGTAGGAAATGAATGGATATCGAGGGCACTTGGTGTCAATTGCCGGCTGGAAAGATATTGCAAATCAAATGCAATATCTTTCATAGACAACTGGGAACACTTCTATGGAAGAAATGAAATGTATGCTCGTGATGGGGTGCATCTATCGAGAGCTGGGGTTGTTGCTGTTGCGAACTCGTTGGAAGAAGTGGTTAGAGGTGTTTGTTTGGGTTTAAACTGTTAGTAGATAGTGGTATGGGAATTGATTTGGAGGAAAGAGGTAATAAAAGTATGTGTTCGTGGGAGAAAAGAATTGGCAAAATGATCAGGGAAAGAAAAGGGCATCAAAATAACAATTCACTTAGGATATATTACACTAACAGTAGAAGTCTAAGAAATAAAATTAATGAATTAAATGCTCTTGTCTGCACAGAAACAATAGATATTATTGCACTTACCAAAACGTGGATGAATGTAGAAAATAGAGAACTAATAGCTGAATATCAGATAAATGGATTTAAACTATTTCACACAGATAGATATATTAGATGAGGAGGGGGAGTAGCCATATATGTTAGGGACAATTTGAAATGTAGTCTCAAAGAGGGAATCAAAACTGAGCCACACACAGAAACTATTTGGATAGAATTAAACGAAAAAGCTAATAATATTATAAGAGGAGTTATATATAGGCTACCAAATTTAGACAGAATGGAAGCAAAGCATCTATGGGATGAAATATCTAGAGCATCTAGATCTAACAGTATTTATGTCATGGGTGACTTTAATTTTAGTGGAATAAACTGGTAGAAGAAAACAGGGAATAGTGAAGCAGAAGATTTTATAGAATTAATTGACGATTGCTTTCTTACGCAACACATTCAGGAACCAACGCGGGAAAATAATATTTTAGATTTATTGTTAACTAACAGGGAAACACAAATTAATGACATCGAAATAGGGAGTGAGCTAGGGAACAGTGATCACAAAGTAATCAGATTTAGCATAGAATGGAATAGACCTGTAGGAGAAAATTCTGTTAAAGTGCCAGATTTTCGAAAAGCTGATTTTAATAGCCTAAGAAATTTTTTGGGTCAAATAGATTGGAAAGTCTTGGGTATGGGGTGGGGGCCGGTCTTGGAGCGAGACATGAACCCAGCGATAGGTGACATAAAAGGAGATTTCGATGTGGATTTAATATATAACTTATTTAAGAATATTCTAAACAAAGCACAGGAACGTAG
This sequence comes from Procambarus clarkii, assembly GCF_040958095.1. Classification (NCBI taxonomy): domain Eukaryota; kingdom Metazoa; phylum Arthropoda; class Malacostraca; order Decapoda; family Cambaridae; genus Procambarus; species Procambarus clarkii. The sequence goes on from NC_091223.1 coordinate 484,539, forward strand.
TATACCGTACAAATTGAATAGATCGAATACTAATGACCCAAAGTGGATAACAAATAATTTAAAGAACCTTATAGGTAAAAAGAGAGCTTGGTACAGAAGGATTAAGAATGGGGAAGTCAGGTTAGAACAGGAATTCATACAACTGGTTAGAAATGTTAAAAAAGAGATTAGGAAAGCAAAAAGAAACTATGAAGTTCGCATAGCAGAGCAAGCAAAGTCAAATCCTAAAGGTTTTTTTCAGTTATATCGAACTAAGACTAGGGAAAGGATAGGTCCATTGAAATCTAAGACAGGTCAAATAACGGATAATGACAAGGAGATGAGTAGTATTTTTAACAAATATTTTATATATGTATTTACTAAAGAAGAACTTAACAATATGCCTTCAGCCGAACAAGTCAATGTGGGTGGGGATGAGGACAGGTTGACTAGTTCAGCAGTTACCAGGGAGGATGTAATTAAACAATTAGAAAAACTAAAACCAAACAAATCCCCAGGGCCGGATGAAGTGCTTGCCAGGGTGCTTAAAGAATGCAAAGAGGAGCTTTCAGAGCCACTGTCTACCATATTTAATAAATCAATAGAGTCAGGCAGAGTGCCAGAGTCATGGAAGGTAGCTAATGTGGTACCAATTTTTAAGAAAGGAGATAGATGACTTGCGTCAAACTATCGGCCAATTAGCCTAACGTCTATTATGGGAAAGTTACTTGAATCAATAATTGCAAATACAATTCGTCTCCATCTTCAAAAACATAAATTAATAAATGAGTCGCAACATGGTTTTACAAATGGCCGTTCATGTTTAACAAATTTGCTAACTTTTTATTCCAGCATAGTCGAGGCAGTTGATAGTGGTAAGGATTGTGATGTTGTGTACCATGACTTTAGCAAAGCTTTTGATACAGTGCCACATGAAAGACTAATTAAAAAAATAGAAGCTCATGGTATTGGGGGTGCTATATTAACTTGGATTAGGGCATGGCTATTCCAAAGGAACAGAGAGTTAGTATAAATGGGGTTAAGTCAGAGTGGGATAATGTTGTTAGTGGAGTACCTCAGGGCTCTGTCCTGGGACCTCTGTTGTTTATAATATATATAAATGATTTAGATTCAGGTTTGAGTAGCAACATTCGCAAATTTGCCGATGATACGAAAATCGGTAGGGAAATTAATTCGGAGGAGGACTCACTATCACTTCAAGTTGATCTAGATAGGGTTTTGAAATGGTCAAATGATTGGCAAATGCAGTTTAATGCAGATAAATGTAAAGTTCTGAGGCTAGGTAATGATGATAGGGTTACAAGATACGAGCTAGATGGTGTTGAGATTGCGAAGTCGAATTGCGAAAGGGATCTGGGAGTTATGATTAGTAAGAATTTAAAACAAAAGGATCAATGCATAAATGTTCGTAATAAGGCAAATCGGACACTTGGATTTATTAATCGCAGCGTTAGTAACAAGACACCTGGTGTGGTTCTCAAGCTATATCTTGCTCTAGTTAGGCCCCATTTAGATTACATAAGAACATAAGAACAAAGGTAACTGCAGAAGGCCTATTGGCCCATACGAGGCAGCTTCTATTCTATAACCACCCAATCCCACTCATATACTTGTCCAACCCGTGCTTGAAACAATCGAGGGACCCCACCTCCACAATGTTACGCGGCAATTGGTTCCACAAATCAACAACCCTGTTACTGAACCAGTATTTACCCAAGTCTTTCCTAAATCTAAACTTATCCAATTTATATCCATTGTTTCGTGTTCTGTCCTGTGTTGATACTTTTAATACCCTATTAATATCCCCCCGGTTATGTCCATTCATCCACTTGTAAACCTCTATCATGTCACCCCTAACTCTTCGCCTTTCCAGTGAATGCAACTTAAGCTTTGTTAATCTTTCTTCATATGAAAGATTTCTAATTTGGGGAATTAACTTAGTCATCCTACGCTGGACACGTTCAAGTGAATTTATATCCATTCTATAATATGGCGACCAAAACTGAACTGCATAATCTAAATGGGGCCTAACTAGAGCAAGATATAGCTTGAGAACCACACCAGGTGTCTTGTTACTAACGCTGCGATTAATAAATCCAAGTGTCCGATTTGCCTTATTACGAACATTTATGCATTGATCCTTTTGTTTTAAATTCTTACTAATCATAACTCCCAGATCCCTTTCGCAATCCGACTTCGCAATCACAACACCATCTAGCTCGTATTTTGTAACTCTATCATCATTACCTAACCTCAGAACTTTACATTTATCAGCATTAAACTGCATCTGCCAATCCTTTGACCATTTCAAAACCCTATCTAGATCAACTTGAAGTGATAGTGTGTCCTCCTCCGAATTAATTTCCCTACCGATTTTCGTATCATCGGCAAATTTGCAAATGTTGCTACTCAAACCTGAATCTAAATCATTTATATATATTATAAACAACAGAGGTCCCAGGACAGAGCCTTGAGGCACTCCACTTACAACATTTTCCCACTCTGACTTGATTCCATTCATACTAACTCTCTGTTTCCTTTGGTATAGCCATGCCCTAATCCAGCTTAATATAGCACCCCCAATACCATGAGACTCTATTTTTTTAATCAGTCTTTCATGTGGCACTGTATCAAAAGCTTTGCTAAAGTCAAGGTATACAACATCGCAATCCTTACCACTATCAACTGCCTCAACAATGCTAGAATAAAAAGATAACAAATTTGTTAAACATGAACGGCCATTTATAAAACCATGTTGCGACTCAATTATTAATTTATGTTTTTCAAGATGAAGACGAATTTTATTTGCTATTATAGATTCGAGTAACTTTCCCACAATAGACGTTAGGCTAATTGGTCGATAGTTAGACGCAAGTGATCTATCTCCTTTCTTAAAAACTGGTATCACATTAGCAACTTTCCAAAACTCTGGCACTCTGCCTGACTCTATTGATTTATTAAATATGGTTGACAGTGGGTCACAAAGCTCCTCTTTGCATTCTTTAAGCACCCTAGCAAACACTTCATCCGGCCCTGGGGATTTGTTTGGTTTGAGTTTTACTATTTGTTTAAGAACATCCTCCCTGGTAACTGCTAAACTCGTCAACCTGTCCTCGTCCCCACCCACATAGACTTGTTCGGCTGAAGGCATATTGTTAAGTTCCTCTTTAGTAAATACAGATACAAAATATTTATTAAAAATACTACTCATCTCTTCATCACTATCTGTTATTTGACCTGTCTCAGTTTTTAATGGACCTATCCTTTCCCTAGTCTTAGTACGATATAACTGAAAAAACCCTTTAGGATTTGTCTTTGCTTGCCCTGCTATGCAAACTTCATAGTTTCTTTTTGCTTTCCTTATCTCATTTTTAACATTTCTAACCAGTTGTACGAATTCCTGTTCTAAAGTGACCTCCCCATTTTTAATCCTTTTGTACCAAGCTCTCTTTTTACCTATAAGGTTCTTCAAATTCTTTGTTATCCACTTTGGGTCATTAGTATACGATCTATTCAATTTGTATGGTATACTACGTTCCTGTGCTTTGTTTAGAATATTCTTAAATAAGTTATATATTGAATCCACATCGAAATCCCCATTTAAGTCACCTATCGCTGGGTTCATGTCTCGCTCCAAGACCGGCCCACACCCCATACCCAAGCCTTTCCAATCAATTTGACCCAAAAAATTTCTTAGGCTATTAAAATCAGCTTTTCGGAAATCTGGCACTTTAACAGAATTTTCTCCTACTGGTCTATTCCATTCTATGCTAAATCTGATTTCTTTGTGATCACTGCTCCCTAGCTCACTCCCTATTTCGATGTCATTAATTTGCGTTTCCCTGTTAGTTAACACTAAATCTAAAATATTATTTTCCCGTGTTGGTTCCTTAATGTGTTGCGTAAGAAAGCAATCGTCAATTAATTCTAGAAAATCTTCTGCTTCACTATTCCCTGTTTTGTTCAACCAGTTTATTCCGCTAAAATTAAAGTCACCCATGACATAAATACTGTTAGATCTAGATGCTCTAGATATTTCATCCCATAGATGCTTTGCTTCCATTCTGTCTAAATTTGGTGGCCTATATATTACTCCTATTATAATATTATTAGCTTTTTCGTTGATTATGCAGTTCAGTTTTGGTCGCCATATTATAGAATGGATATAAATTCACCTGAACGTGTCCAGCGTAGGATGACTAAGTTAATTCCCCAAATTAGAAATCTTTCATATGAAGAAAGATTAACAAAGCTTAAGTTGCATTCACTGGAAAGGCGAAGAGTTAGAGGTGACATGATAGAGGTTTACAAGTGGATGAATGGACAGAACTGGGGGGATATTAATAGGGTATTAAAAGTATCAACACAAGACAGAACACGAAACAATGGGTATAAATTGGATAAGTTTAGATTTAGGAAAGACTTGGGTAAATACTGGTTCAGTAACAGGGTTGTTGATTTGTGGAACCAATTGTCGCGTAACGTGGTGGAGGTGGGGTCTCTCGATTGTTTCAAGCATGGGTTGGACATGTATATGAGTGGGATTGGGTGGTTATAAATAGGAGCTGCCTCGTATTCCCCGCAGAGAATCCATCTCTGCTCTCAGAGCTCCATCCAAACTCACCAAATCATTCACTTCCATTATTGCAATAATAATGTTACTCCAGAGCTCCAGCTAACACAACCTCTCACTGTGACAGCGATATGCTAGTAATAGAGGTTTACAAGTGGATGAATGGATTCAAGGCACATTCATCCACATGTAAACCTCTATTATGTCAACCCTAACTCTTCGCCTTTCCAGTAAATGCAATTGAAGCTTTGTTAATCTTTCTTCATATGAAAGATTTCTAATTTGGGGAATTAAATTTGTCATCCTACGTGGACACGTTCAAGTGAATTTATATCCATCCTATAGTACGGCGACCAAAACTGAACTGCATAATTTAAATGGGGCCAGGGCAAGATACAGCACCTGGTGTCTTGTTACTAACGCTTCGATTAATAAATCCCAGTGTATTATTAGCCTTATTACGATATTAGTGGGATAATGTTTTAATATACCTATTCTTTCCCTAACCTTTGTTTGATATAACTAAAAAAAAACTCAGGATTTGCCATTGCTTGGCTTGCTATACGAACTTCATAGTTTCTTTTTGCTCTCCTTATATCTTTTTTAACATTTCTAACCAGTTGTGCGAATTCTTGTTCTAATCGGACTTCCCCATTCTTAATCCTTTTGTACCAAGCTCTCTTTCTACCTATCAGCTTTTTCAGATAGTTTGTTATCAATTTCTGGTTATTTGTATTTGATCTTTTCAATTTGTAAGGTATACTACTTTCCTGTGCTTTGCTTAGAATATTTGTAAATAAGTTATATTTTGAATCCAAATCCAAATCCTCCTTTATATTACACATCGCTGGATTCACGTCTTGCTCCAAGATCGGCCCACCCCCCTATGCCCAAGACTTTCCAATGTATTTGACCCTAAAACATTCTTAAGAACATAAGAACAAAGGCAACTGCAGAAGGCCTGTTGGCCCATACGAGACAGCTCCTATTTATAACCACCCAATCCCACTCATATACATGTCCAACCCATGCTTGAAACAATCGAGGGACCACACCTCCAGCACGTTACGCGGTAATTGGTTCCACAAATCAACAACCCTGTTACTGAACCAGTATTTACCCAAGTCTTTCCTAAATCTAAACTTAACCAATTTATACCCATTGTTTCGTGTTCTGTCTTGTGTTGATACTTTTAATACCCTATTAATATCCCCTTTGTTATATCCATTCACCCACTTGTAAACCTCTATCATGTCACCCCTAACTCTTCGCCTTTCCAGTGAATGCAACTTAAGCTTTGTTAATCTTTCTTCATATGAAAGATTTCTAATTTGGGGAATTAACTTAGTCATCCTACGCTGGACACGTTCAAGTGAATTTATATCCATTCTATAATATGGCGACCATATTCTTAGGATAATAAAATTTGCTTTGCGAAAATCTGGCACCTTAACCGAATTCTTCTCCTGCAGATCTATTCCACTCTATGCTAAATCTGATTTCTTTGTGATCACTGTTCCCTAGTTCACTCCCATTATCGATGTCATTAATCCGTGTTTCCCTGTTAGTTAACACTAAATCTAAGATATTATTTTCCTGCGTTGGTTCCTTAATATGTTGCGTAAGAAAGTAATCGTCAATTAATTCTATAAAATCTTCTGCTTCGTTATTCTGGGCGTTATGATTAGTAAAAGTTTAAAGCCAAAGGATCAATGCATGAATGTTCGTAATAAGGCAAATAGGACACATGGATTTATTAATCGAAGCGTTATTAACAAGACCTAGTGTTCTTCAGCTATATCTTGCTCTAGTTAGGCCACATTTAGATTATGCAGTTCAGTTTTGGTCGCCATACTATAGAATGGATATAAATTCACTTGAACGTGTCCAGAGTAGGATGACAAAGTTAATTCCTAAAGTTAGAAATCTTTCATAAAGAAGAAAGATTAACAAAGCTTAAAACGCATTCACTGGAAAGGCGAAGAGTTAGGGGTGACATGGTAGAGGTTTACAAGTGAGTAAATGGACATAGCAAAGGGGTTATTAGTGGAGTATTAAAAGTATCAACACAAGACAGAACGCGAAACAATTGGGTATAAATTCGATAAGTTTAGATTTAGGAAAGACTTGGGTAAATACTGGTTCGGTAACAGGGTTGTTGATTTGTGGATCAAATTGGATTGTGGATTTGTGGATCAAGACTACGTCGTCTTGGCAAGTTGTGAAAGACAGGGGTCTTAAGAAGACCTTGGCAAAACCGACAACTAATAGCCTACACCTAAGGACTTTTAACGCATTTGACGTATTAGAGGACGAGTGCTGTGTTGAACCTGTTGTTCAACGAGGTGGCAAAGACAAAGTAACGAGGAGCATTGAAGCGCAGGTCCCTCAAACTGCTCGAAAGGAAAAGGGAGAATCGAAGCGAATTTTGGTTGTAGGAGATTCCCAGGTGAGGTATTTAGACAGAACGTTTTGTGCCAGAGATAGGGGGAACAGATTAAGGGTTTGCTATCCGGGAGCTGGAATTGGTGATATTGTTGGAAACATGAATGATATTATGACAGGAAATGGAAACAAACCCAATATTTGTATCAGTGCAGGGGGTAATGATGTTGGACGAGTGTTTGTTTGGGTTTAAACTGTTAGCTGATAGAGGTATGGGAATTGATTTGGAGGAAGGAGATAATAAAAGTACGTGTTTGTGGGAGAAAGGAATTAGCAAAATGATCAGGGAAAGAGAAGGGCCTCAAAATAACAATTCACTTAGGGTATATTACACTAACTGTAGAAGTCTAAGAAATAAAATTAATGAATTAAATGCTCTTGTCTGCACAGAAAAAATAGATATTATTGCACTTACCGAAACGTGGATGAATGTAGAAAATAGAGAACTATTAGCTGAATATCAAATAAATGGATTTAAACTATTTCACACAGATAGATATATTAGACGAGAAGGGGGAGTAGCCATATATGTTAGGAACAATTTGAAATGTAGTCTCAAAGAGGGAATCAAAACTGAGCCACACACAGAAACTATTTGGATAGAATTATACGAAACAGCAAATAATATGATAATAGGAGTTATATATAGGCCACCAAATTTAGACAGAATGGAAGCAAAGCATCTATGGGATGAAATATCAGGGGCATGTAGATCTAACAGTATTTACGTCATGAGTGACTTTAATTTTAGTGGAATAAACTGGTTGAACAAAACAGGGAATAGTGAAGCAGAAGATTTTCTAGAATTAATTGACGATTGCTTTCTTACGCAACACATTAAGGAATCAACACGAGAAAATAATATTTTAGATTTAGTGTTAACTAACAGGGAAACACAAATTAATGACATCGAAATAGGGAGTGAGCTAGGGAACAGTGATCACAAAGAAATCAGATTTAGCATAGAATGGAATAGACCTGTAGGAGAAAATTTTGTTAAAGTGCCAGATTTTCGAAAAGCTGATTTTAATAGACTAGGAAATTTTTTTGGTCAAATTGATTGGAAAGTCTTGGGTATGGGGTAGGGGCAGGTCTTGAGCAAGACATGAACCCAGCGATAGGTGACGTAAATGGGGATTTCGATGTGGATTCAATATATAACATATTTAAGAATGTTCTAAACAAAGCACAGGAACGTAGTATACCATACAAATTGAATAGATCGAATACCAATGACCCAAAGTGGATAACAAAGCATTTGAAGAACCTTATAGGTAAAAAGAGAGCTTGGTACAAAAGGATTAAAAATGGGGAGGTCATTTTAGAACAGGAATTCGTACAACTGGTTAGAAATGTTAAAAAAGAGATAAGGAAAGCAAAAAGAAACTATGAAGTTCGCATAGCAGGGCAAGCAAAGACAAATCCTAAAGGGTTTTTTCAGTTATATCGTACTAAGACTAGGGAAAGGATAGGTCCATTAAAAACTGAGACAGGTCAAATAACAGATAGTGATGAAGAGATGAGTAGTATTTTTAATAAATATTTTGTATCTGTATTTACTAAAGAGGAACTTAACAATATGCCTTCAGCCGAACAAGTCTATGTGGGTGGGGACGAGGACAGGTTGACGAGTTTAACAGTTACCAGAGAGGATGTTCTTAAACAAATAGTAAAACTCAAACCAAACAAATCCCCAGGGCCGGATGAAGTGTTTGCCAGGGTGCTTAAAGAATGCAAAGAGGAGCTTTGTGACCCACTGTCAACCATATTTAATAAATCAATAGAGTCAGGCAGAGTGCCAGAGTTTTGGAAAGTTACTAATGTGATACCAGTTTTTAAGAAAGGAGATAGATCACTTGCGTCTAACTATCGACCAATTAGCCTAACGTCTATTCTGGGAAAGTTACTCGAATCTATAATGGCAAATAAAATTCGTCTTCATCTTGAAAAACATAAATTAATAATTGAGTCGCAACATGGTTTTATAAATGGCCGTTCAAGTTTAACAAGTTTGTTATCTTTTTATTCTAGCATTGTTGAGGCAGTTGATAGTGGTAAGGATTGCGATGTTGTGTACCTTGACTTTAGCAAAGCTTTTGATACATTGCCACATGAAAGACTGATTAAAAAGTTAGAGTCTCATGGTATTGGGGGTGCTATATTAAGCTGGATTAGGGCATGGCTATACCAAGGAAACAGAGAGTTAGTATAAATGGAGTCAAGTCAGAGTGGGAAAATGTTGTAAGTGGGGTGCCTCAGGGCTCTGTCCTGGGACCTCTGTTGTTTATAATATATATAAATGATTTAGATTCAGGTTTGAGTAGCAATATTTGCAAATTTGCGGATGATACGAAAATCGGTAGGGAAATTAAATCCGAGGAGGACTCACTATCACTTCAAGTTGATCTAGATAGGGTTTTGAAATGGTCGAAGGATTGGTAGATGCAGTTTAATGCTGATAAATGTAAAGTTCTGAGGTTAGGTAATGACGATAGGGTTACAAGATACGAGCTAGATGGTGTTGATATTGCGAAGTCGAATTGCGAAAGGGATCTGGGAGTTATGATTAGCAAGAATTTAAAACAAAAGGATCAATGCATAAATGTTTGTAATAAGGCTAATCGGACACTTGGATTTATTAATCGCAGCGTTAGTAACAAGACACCTGGTGTGGTTCTCAAGCTATATCTTGCTCTAGTTAGGCTCCATTTAGATTATGCAGTTCAGTTTTGGTCGCCTTATTATAGAATGGATATAAATTCACTTGAACGTGTCCAGCGTAGGATGACTAAGTTAATTCCCCAAATTAGAAATCTTTCATATGAAGAAAGATTAACAAAGCTTAAGTTGTTAATAACATAACTTCTTATGTTATTCACTGGAAAGGCGAAGAGTTAGGGGTGACATGATAGAGGTTTACAAGTGGGTGAATGGACTTAACAAAGGGGATATTAATAGGGTATTAAAAGTATCAACACAAGACAGAACACGAAACAATGGGTATAAATTGGATAAGTTTAGATTTAGGAAAGACTTGGGTAAATACTGGTTCAGTAACAGATTTGTGGAACCAATTGCCGCATAACATTGTGGAGGTGGGGTCCCTCGATTGTTTCAAGCGTGGGTTGGACATGTATATGAGTGGGATTGGGTGGTTATCAATTGGAGCTGCCTCGTATTGGCCAATACGAGTTATGCCATTTACCTTTCCTCTTATGTTCTTATTCCCTGTTCTGTTAAGCCAGTTTGTTCCAATAAAATTAATGTCACCCATGACACAATTACTTTTAGACCTGGATGCTCTAGATACTTCATCCTATCCATTCTTTTTAAATTTGGTGGCCTATTTTTAACTCCTATTATAAGATTATTTGCTTTTTCTTTTAATTCTATCCAAATACTTTCTGTGTGTGGCTCAGTTTTTATTCCCTCTTTGCGACTACATTTCAAATTATCCCTAACATATATGGCTACTCCCCGTACTAGTCTAATATGTCTATCTGTGTGAAATAGTTTAAAGCCATTTATTTGATATTCAGCTAATAGTTCTCTATTTTTAACATTCATCCACGTTTCGGTAAGTGCAATAATATTTATTTTCTTCTGTACAGTCATGAGCATTCAATTCGTTTATTTTGTTTCTTAGACTTCTACTATTAGTGTAATATACCCTAAGTGTATTGTTATTTTGAGGCCCTTCTCTTTCCCAGATCATTTTGCCAATTTGTTTCTCCCACAAACACATACTTTTATTACCTCCTTCCTCCATATCAATTCCCATACCTCTATCTAATAATAAATGTTAGTTCTTAATCCGACTTTGCAATCTCATCACATAAGAAATCTGTGTTGAGATACTTATAAACTCCTGGACACTGGGATTTAATTATCGAGGTTTTAGTAATAAGACATGGGAACAAACCCATTATTTGTATTAGAATATTAGGAATTTAATTTTTATCCCGAAAATATGCCAATTACTGAGAACGGAGATGGGTTATATTTTACCTAAACCCCCCTAGAGTTTTCCAAATATCTGAAATATCGGAAATTTGACGCATGGGCTTTATTTTTGAGCAGGATGCTGGCTCTCTGCACATATTTGCAGTTTTCAATTATATTTTTTTTACCCCAAATTATGCCAAATATTGCAAACGGCGATGGGTCATATTTTGACCTAACCCACCCAGCGGTTATCAAAATATCTGAATTATCGGAAACTTGACTCCTGAGCGTCATTTTATATCCGAATTCTGCCTCTCTGCACCTATTTACAGTTTCCAATTACGAATTTTTATATCTAAATTATGCATATTACTGAAAACGACGGTGGGTCCTACCCAGAGCCCCTTGCAGTTTTCAAAAAAATCTGAATAATCGAAAATTTGACTCCTGTGCGTCATTTTTGAGCTGAATTCTTGCTCTCTGCACCAAACTGAAGTTTTCATTTGCGATTTTTTTACCGAAAATATGCCAATTACTGAGGACGGCGATGGGTTATATTTTACACAAACCGCTCTGCAGTTTTCAAAATATCTGATATATCGGATATTTGACTCATGGTCCTCATTTTTATAGCCGAATTCTGGCTCTCTGCACTTATTTCCAGTTTACAATTATGAATTTTAATACCGAAAATATGCCAATTACTGAGAAAAGCGATGGGTCATATTTTACCCAAACTCCTGTGCAGTTTTGAAAATATGTGAAATATAGTAAATTTGACTCCTGAGTTTCATTTTCAAGCCGAATTGTGGCTCTCTGCTTCTTATTCCAGTTTCCAATTCCGTCCTTTTATACCGAATATATGCCAATTACTGAAAACGGCAATGGGTCATATTTCACACATAGCCCACTGCAGATTTCAAAGTATTTGAAATATCAGAAATTTGACTCCTGGGCGCTATTTTTCAGCCGAATTCTAGCTCTCTGCCCCTATTTGCAGTTTCCTATTACGACTTTTTATACCGAAAATATGTCAATTAATGAAAACGGCGATGGGTCATATTTTACACAAACTCCCCTGCAGTTTTAAAAATATCTGAAATGTCGAAAATTTGATGCCTGGGGCGTCATTTTTGAGCCGAATTCTCGCTCTCTGCATCTAAACGCAGATTTCAATTGCGACTTTTTATACCGAATATATGCCAATTACTGAGAACGGCGATTGGTCATATTTTACGCAAACCCCTCTGGAGTTTTCAAAATATCTGAAATATCGGAAATTTGACTCCTGTGCGTCATTTTTTTGCCGAATTCTGGCTCTCTGCACCTATTTTCAGTTTTCATTTACGACTTTTTATACCGAAAATATGACATTTAATGAAAACAGTGGTGGCTCATATTTGATGCAACCCCCCCTTCGCCAAATTTATCAAAATATCTGAAATATAGGAAATTTGTCTCCTGGGCGTCATTTCTGAGCCGAATTCTGGCTCTTTGCACCTATTTGCTGTTTCCAATTACGAAATTTATACCTAAAATATGCCAATTACTGAAAGCGGCGAAGGATCATGTTTTGCCCAAACACTGCAGTTTTCAAAATATCGGAAATTTGACTCCAGAGTGTTATGTTCTAAACCGAATTCTGGCTCTCTGCGCCTACTTGTGGTTTCCAATTACCACTTTTTCTACCGAAAATATGCCAATAACTGAAAATTGCGATGGATCATATTGTAAACAACACCCCCCCCCCTTGCAGTTCTCAAAATATCTGAAATATCGGAAATTTGACTCCTGAGTGTCTTTTATGAACCGAATTATACCTCTCAGCACCTATTTCCAGTTTCCAATTACGAATTATTATACCGAAAATATGCCAATTACTGAAAACGGTGATGGGTCATATTTTTCCCAAACCCCTCTGCAGTTTTCAAAATATCTGAAATATCGGAAATTTGACTCCTGTGCGTAAATTTTGAGCCGAATTCTGGCTCTCTGCACCTATTTACAGTTTTCAATTACGATATTTTATACCGAAAATATGCCAATTACTGAGAACTGCGATGGGGTCATATTGTACCCAACCCCCCCCCTGCAGTTTTAAAAATATCTGAAATATCGGAAATTTGACGCCTAAGCGTCTTTTATGAACCGAATTCTAGCTCTCAGCACCTATTACCAGTTTCCAGTTACGAATTTTTATACCGAAAATATGCCAATTACTGAAAATGGTGATGGGTCATATTTTTCCCAAACCCCCTCTGCAGTTTTAAAAATATCGGAAATATCGGAAATTTGACTCCTGTGCGTAAAATTTTGAACCTAATTCTGGCTCTCTGCACCTGTTTGCAGTTTTCAATTACGACATTTTATACCGAAAATATGCCAATTACTGAAAACTTCGATGGTGGTCATATTTCACCCAAACCCACCTGCAGTTTAAAAAATATCTGAAACATGGAAAATTTGACTCCTGTGCGTCAATTTTGAGCTGAATTCTGGCTCTCTGCACCTGTTTGCAGCTTTCAATTACGATATTTTATGCCGAAAATATGCCAATTACGGAGAACTGCGATGGGGTCATATTTTATCCAAACCCCCCCTGCAGTTTTCAAATTATCTGAAATATCGGAAATTTTACCCCTGGGCGTCAAATTTGATTCGAATTCTGGCTCTCTGCACCTATTTGCAGATTCCAATTACGATTTTTATACCGAAAACATGTAATTAAATGAAAACAGCGGTGGGTCATATTTTATGAACCCTCCCCCCCCCCCCAGAGTTATCAAAATATCGGAAATTTGTGTCCCTGCTGCCAACCCTTGTTACAAAACAAGGGTTGGCAGCAGGTGTTAAATTATAACATGTGTCAATAAGTGTTACAATACAAGTGAAAAAGTAAGTATTACAGTACAGCGTGGGTCGGAATTGCAATTCAAGGTGTGGCAGTGTTACAATATAAGGTTTGACAGAAAATTCTACATTAGAAGGTGTGGCAGTAAATGTTACAATACAGGGTGCGGCAGAATGTTTTACAATAAAAGATGTGACAGCATGTTTTACAGTATAAAGTGTGGCAGTATAACAATAAGAGTAGTGGGACTATGTGGTGAAATACAAGCTGTTACAATAGTGTTACAATACAAGGTGTAGCAGTAAGTTTTACATAACAGGGTATGGTATTAAGTCTTACAATGCAAAGTGTGGCAGTATTACAATACAAGGCGTGGAACAATGTATTGTAATGAATGGTGTGATGGTGTTACGATACAAGGTGTGGTAGTAATTTTTACAATAGAAAGTAAAGCTTTGGTACAATTCATAGCGTAGCATTAAATGTTGCAGTAAATGTTTCCGTTGTGTTACAGTACAAGGTGTGGCAGTCTTACAGTACATGGTGTGGCAATGTTACAATACAAGATGTGGCAAAAAGTATTACCATACATGGTGTGGCAGAAAGTATTGCATACAAAGTGTGGCAGAAAGTATTACCATATAAGGTATGGCAGCGTTACAATATAAGGTGTGTTGCCTCTCTCTCTTGCCTTAGTTAAGCCCGTGATTTCCTTTTCCCATCACAATAGGTTTTAAATGGTCCAGGACGGACCGAAATGTCGTTTTCTCTTCATCTTCTAGCGTATGGTTTGCTCAACATTTATTCTGCTACGTTATTGTGATTCATCATTTGCGTAGACGTAACAGTTACAGTACAAGGCGTGGCATTGTTAAAATACAACTTGGGGCAGTGTTTTAGAACAAGGTGTGAGAGAAAGTATTACAGTGCAAGGTGTGGCAGTAAGTGTTACATTGCATGGTTTAGCAGCAAGTATTATTATAAAATGTGTTGAAGTGTTAAAAAACATGGTGTGGGATTAATGGTTATAATACAACGTGGGGCAAAATTATAATTTAAGGTGTTGTAGTAGGTGTTAAAATAGAAGGTGTGGCAGTAGATCTTGCAATAAAATGGGTTAAAGTAAGAGCTACAATACAATGTGTGGCAGTGTTATAATAGAAGTTATGGCAGTAATTGTTTCCATAAAAGGTAGGAAGTAAGTGTTACAATACAAAGTGTTGCAATGTTACTTTATTTGCACTACCACCGTAACGTCCCACTTACTGCTTTGGACACCAATGTAACATGCCACTTACTGTATTTAAATTACCAAAATATCGACCCCCTGACTGTCTTTGACTACAACAATAACGTGTCACTTACTGTATTTGGACTACAAACGTAACGTCCCTCTCACTGGTTTTCAACTACGAACGTAACGACCCTCTTACTGTATTTGGACACCAACGTATTCTGCCACTTACTGTATTTCAACTACCAACGTAACGTCCCTCTTACTGTACTTCAACTACCAACGTAACGACCCTCTTACTGTATTTGGACACCAAAGTAACGTGCCACTTACTGTATATTTATTACCAACGTAACGTCCCACATACTGTTTTTGCAGAAGGAACGTAACGTGCTACTTACTGTATTTGAACTACCAACGTAATGTCCCTCTTGTTGTATTTGAACTGGCAACGTAACGTCCCTCTTGTTGTATTTGGACTACAACTGTAACGTCCCTTTTACTGTATTTGGACTACCAACGTAATGTCTTTATTGTTGTATTTGGACTACAAACGTAACGTCTCTCTTACTGTATTTGGACAACTATGGTAACGTCCCTCGCACCGTATTTCAACTACCAGCGCAACGACCCTCTTACTGTTTTTGGACGCCAACGTAACGTGCTACTTACATTATTTCAAATACCAATGTAACGTCGCTCTCACTGTATTTAGATTACCAACGTAACGTCCCTCTTACTGTATTTGGACTACAAACGTAATGTCCCACTTACTGTATATGGATTACTAACGCCACAATCATCTTATTGTATTTAGACTTCCACGTAACGTCCCTCTTACTATTTTTGCAGAATCAACGCAACGCGCCACTTACTGCATTTGAACTACCAACGAAAGGTTCCTCTTACTGTATTTTGACTACAACGGTAACGTTCCTCTTACTATATATTCCTACAATACAAGATTTGACAGTAAGAATTACCGTACATGATGTTGCAGTAAGTGTTACAATACAAATTGTTGCTTGCAATGTTTCTTTATATGCACTACCAGCGTAACATGTCACTTACTGTATGTGAACAACAATAGTAATGTCACACTTAACATATTTGTACTGTCAATGTAACGTTCCAACATCAGTTTTACAATACCTAATATTTTTTTTAATGGAACAAATGCTTCAGTGTTTGCTATTTCAAAGTGAATTAAATATATACCAAATTATCATGCCTATATAGGCCTAATGGAGTTTTTTATGCGCAATAATTAGCGAAATATACTTCTCCACATTTTACAAATGCTTTACAAAGATAATGTTAAATAGTAATCAGTAAATTTATGTCGGTGTAAATCTAGCTGGAGAGAAAAAGGCTCCGCCAGGAGTTGAACCTGAGTCTGCCACTTTAGAGGCGGCCGTGCTGACCGCTGCACCACAGAGCCGGGCTATGGACATATTATGTTTGTTATATAAATGTAGCCAACAAAATGGTTATATAAACATTATAAACGACAATAAGTTATTAGGTGTGAGGTAAGTATTACAATACAACGTATGGCATGGTAACAATATATTGTGTTGCAGTAAGTATTACATTACAAGGTGTGACATTGTTACAATACATTGTGTAGCTTTAAATATTGCAATACAAAGTGTGGCAGTAAGTATTACAATACAAGATGAGGCAGTAAATATTTCAATGCAAAGTGTGGCAGCGTTACAATATACGGTGCACCAGCATGTGTTACATTACAAGGTATTGCAGTAAGTGTTACAATGCAAGGTGTGCCAGTAAGTTTTTATAATTCAAGGTGTATCAGTAAAAGTTACAATACAAGGTGTAGCGGTAAGAGTTGCATTACAGGGTGTGCCAGTAGGTGTTACAGTGCAAAATATAGAAATATTACAATGCAAGACGTGGGAATGTGTTTTGAAATTAAAGATGTGATTGTGTTACAATAAACAGTATTGAAGTATTTCAATACAAGGTGTGAAAACGCTACAATGGCAGTGGCAATGTTACAATACAGCGTGTGACAGTGTTACAGTACAAGGTTTTGCATAAATTATTACAATTCAACGTGTAATGGTGTTACAATACAAGATTTGCAGTAAGTATTTCAATATAACGTGTGGTAGTGTTACAATACAAGGTGTGGCAGAAAGTATTATAGTATAACGTGAGGCAGTTTTACAATATAAGGTGTGGCATCAGGTGTTTCATTTCTGGGTATGGCAATTAGTGTCTCAATCAAAGTGAGGTAGTAAATATTACAGAACAACTTTTGGTAGTATTAAAGTATAACATGATGCTGTGTTACAATTCAAGGTGTGGCAGTGTGTTTGACTATTCAAGGTGTGGCATTGTTACAATGCAAGGTGTGGGAGCATGTTCCAATCCATGGTGTAGCAGTAAGTTTTGCAATAAAAGGGGTGGCAGTAGAATTAAAATAAAATGTGTGGCAGTAAACCAACTGCCAACCTGCTGCCAACCCTTGTTACAAAACAAGGGTTGGCAGCAGGTGTTAAATTATAACATGTGTCAATAAGTGTTACAATACAAGTGAAAAAGTAAGTATTACAGTACAGCGTGGGTCGGAATTGCAATTCAAGGTGTGGCAGTATTACAATATAAGGTTTGACAGAAAATTTTACATTAGAAGGTGTGGCAGTAAATGTTACAATACAGGGTGCGGCAGAATGTTTTACAATAAAAGATGTGACAGCATGTTTTACAGTATAAAGAGTGGCAGTATAACAATAAGAGTAGTGGGACTATGTGGTGAAATACAAGCTGTTACAATAGTGTTACAATACAAGGTGTGGCAGTAAGTTTTACATAACAGGGTATGGTATTAAGTCTTACAATGCAAAGTGTGGCAGTATTACAATACAAGGCGTGGAACAATGTATTGTAATGAATGGTGTGATGGTGTTACGATACAAGGTGTGGTAGTAATTTTTACAATAGAAAGTAAAGCTTTGGTACAGTTCATAGCGTAGCATTAAATGTTGCAGTAAATGTTTCCGTTGTGTTACAGTACAAGGTGTGCAGTCTTACAGTACATGGTGTGGCAATGTTACAATACAAGATGTGGCAAAAAGTATTACCATACATGGTGTGGCAGAAAGTATTGCATACAAAGTGTGGCAGAAAGTATTACCATATAAGGTATGGCAGCGTTACAATATAAGGTGTGTTGCCTCTCTCTCTTGCCTTAGTTAAGCCCGTGATTTCCTTTTCCCATCACAATAGGTTTTAAATGGTCCAGGACGGACCGAAATGTCGTTTTCTCTTCATCTTCTAGCGTATGGGTTGCTCAACATTTATTCTGCTACGTTATTGTGAATCATCATTTGCGTAGAATTAACAGTTACAGTACAAGGCGTGGCATTATTAAAATACAACTTGGGGCAGTGTTTTAGAACAAGGTGTGAGAGAAAGTATTACAGTGCAAGGTGTGGCAGTAAGTGTTACATTGCATGGTTTAGCAGCAAGTATTATTATAAAATGTGTTGAAGTGTTAAAAAACATGGTATGGGATTAATGGTTATAATACAACGTGGGGCAAAATTACAATTTAAGGTGTTGTAGTAGGTGTTAAAATAGAAGGTGTGGCAGTAGATCTTGCAATAAAATGGGTTAAAGTAAGAGCTACAATACAATGTGTGGCAGTGTTATAATAGAAGTTATGGCAGTAATTGTTTCCATAAAAGGTAGGAAGTAAGTGTTACAATACAAAGTGTTGCAATGTTACTTTATTTGCACTACCACCGTAACGTCCCACTTACTGCTTTGGACACCAATGTAACATGCCACTTACTGTATTTAAATTACCAAAATATCGACCCCCTGACTGTCTTTGACTACAACAATAACGTGTCACTTACTGTATTTGGACTACAAACGTAACGTCCCTCTCACTGGTTTTCAACTACGAACGTAACGACCCTCTTACTGTATTTGGACACCAACGTATTGTGCCACTTACTGTATTTCAACTACCAACGTAACGTCCCTCTTACTGTACTTCAACTACCAACGTAACGACCCTCTTACTGTATTTGGAAACCAAAGTAACGTACCACTTACTGTATATTTATTACCAACGTAACGTCCCACATACTGTTTTTGCAGAAGGAACGTAACGTGCTACTTACTGTATCTGAACTACCAACGTAATGTCCCTCTTGCTGTATTTGAACTGGCAACGTAACGTCCCTCTTGTTGTATTTGGACTACAACTGTAACGTCCCTTTTACTGTATTTGGACTACCAACGTAATGTCTTTATTGTTGTATATGGACTACAAACGTAACGTCTCTGTTACTGTATTTGGACAACTATGGTAACGTCCCTCGCACCGTATTTCAACTACTAACGCAACGACCCTCTTACTGTTTTTGGACGCCAACGTAATGTGCTACTTACATTATTTCAAATACCAATGTAACGTCGCTCTCACTGTATTTAGACTACCAACGTAACGTCCCTCTTACTGTATTTGGACTACAAACGTAATGTCCCACTTACTGTATATGGATTACTAACGCCACAATCATCTTATTGTATTTAGACTTCCACGTAACGTCCCTCTTACTATTTTTGCAGAATCAACGCAACGCGCCACTTACTGCATTTGAACTACCAACGAAAGGTTCCTCTTACTGTATTTTGACTACAACGGTAACGTTCCTCTTACTATATATTCCTACAATACAAGATTTGGCAGTAAGAATTACCGTACATGATGTTGCAGTAAGTGTTACAATACAAATTGTTGCTTGCAATGTTTCTTTATATGCACTACCAGCGTAACATGTCACTTACTGTATGTGAACAACAATAGTAATGTCACACTTAACATATTTGCACCACCAATGTAACGTTCCAACATCAGTTTTACAATACCTAATATTTTTTTTTAATGGAACAAATGCTTCAGTGTTTGCTATTTCATAGTGAATTAAATATATACCAAATTATCATGCCTATATAGGCCTAATGGAGTTTTTTATGCGCAATAATTAGCGAAATATACTTCTCCACATTTTACAAATGCTTTACAAAGATAATGTTAAATAGTAATCAGTAAATTTATGTCGGTGTAAATCTAGCTGGAGAGAAAAAGGCTCCGCCAGGAGTTGAACCTGAGTCTGCCACTTTAGAGGCGGCCGTGCTGACCGCTGCACCACAGAGCCGGGCTATGGACATATTATGTTTGTTATATAAATGTAGCCAACAAAATGGTTATATAAACATTATAAACGACAATAAGTTATTAGGTGTGAGGTAAGTATTACAATACAACGTATGGCATGGTAACAATATATTGTGTTGCAGTAAGTATTACATTACAAGGTGTGACATTGTTACAATACATTGTGTAGCTTTAAATATTGCAATACAAAGTGTGGCAGTAAGTATTACAATACAAGATGAGGCAGTAAATATTTCAATGCAAAGTGTGGCAGCGTTACAATATACGGTGCCCCAGCATGTGTTACATTACAAGGTATTGCAGTAAGTGTTACAATGCAAGGTGTGCCAGTAAGTTTTTATAATTCAAGGTGTATCAGTAAAAGTTACAATACAAGGTGTAGCGGTAAGAGTTGCATTACAGGGTGTGCCAGTAGGTGTTACAGTGCAAAATATAGAAATATTACAATGCAAGACGTGGGAATGAGTTTTGAAATTAAAGATGTGATTGTGTTACAATAAACAGTATTGAAGTATTTCAATACAAGGTGTGAAAACGCTACAATGGCAGTGGCAATGTTACAATACAGCGTGTGACAGTGTTACAGTATAAGGTTTTGCATAAATTATTACAATTCAACGTGTAATGGTGTTACAATACAAGGTTTGCAGTAAGTATTTCAATATAACGTGTGGTAGTGTTACAATACAAGGTGTGGCAGAAAGTATTATAGTATAACGTGAGGCAGTTTTACAATATAAGGTGTGGCATCAGGTGTTTCATTTCTGGGTATGGCAATTAGTGTCTCAATCAAAGTGAGGTAGTAAATATTACAGAACAACTTTTGGTAGTATTAAAGTATAACATGATGCTGTGTTACAATTCAAGGTGTGGCAGTGTGTTTGACTATTCAAGGTGTGGCATTGTTACAATGCAAGGTGTGGGAGCATGTTCCAATCCATGGTGTAGCAGTAAGTTTTGCAATAAAAGGGGTGGCAGTAGAATTAAAATAAAATGTGTGGCAGTAAACCAACTGCCAACCTGCTGCCAACCCTTGTTACAAAACAAGGGTTGGCAGCAGGTGTTAAATTATAACATGTGTCAATAAGTGTTACAATACAAGTGAAAAAGTAAGTATTACAGTACAGCGTGGGTCGGAATTGCAATTCAAGGTGTGGCAGTATTACAATATAAGGTTTGACAGAAAATTTTACATTAGAAGGTGTGGCAGTAAATGTTACAATACAGGGTGCGGCAGAATGTTTTACAATAAAAGATGTGACAGCATGTTTTACAGTATAAAGAGTGGCAGTATAACAATAAGAGTAGTGGGACTATGTGGTGAAATACAAGCTGTTACAATAGTGTTACAATACAAGGTGTAGCAGTAAGTTTTACATAACAGGGTATGGTATTAAGTCTTACAATGCAAAGTGTGGCAGTATTACAATACAAGGCGTGGAACAATGTATTGTAATGAATGGTGTGATGGTGTTACGATACAAGGTGTGGTAGTAATTTTTACAATAGAAAGTAAAGCTTTGGTACAGTTCATAGCGTAGCATTAAATGTTGCAGTAAATGTTTCCGTTGTGTTACAGTACAAGGTGTGCAGTCTTACAGTACATGGTGTGGCAATGTTACAATACAAGATGTGGCAAAAAGTATTACCATACATGGTGTGGCAGAAAGTATTGCATACAAAGTGTGGCAGAAAGTATTACCATATAAGGTATGGCAGCGTTACAATATAAGGTGTGTTGCCTCTCTCTCTTGCCTTAGTTAAGCCCGTGATTTCCTTTTCCCATCACAATAGGTTTTAAATGGTCCAGGACGGACCGAAATGTCGTTTTCTCTTCATCTTCTAGCGTATGGGTTGCTCAACATTTATTCTGCTACGTTATTGTGAATCATCATTTGCGTAGAATTAACAGTTACAGTACAAGGCGTGGCATTATTAAAATACAACTTGGGGCAGTGTTTTAGAACAAGGTGTGAGAGAAAGTATTACAGTGCAAGGTGTGGCAGTAAGTGTTACATTGCATGGTTTAGCAGCAAGTATTATTATAAAATGTGTTGAAGTGTTAAAAAACATGGTATGGGATTAATGGTTATAATACAACGTGGGGCAAAATTACAATTTAAGGTGTTGTAGTAGGTGTTAAAATAGAAGGTGTGGCAGTAGATCTTGCAATAAAATGGGTTAAAGTAAGAGCTACAATACAATGTGTGGCAGTGTTATAATAGAAGTTATGGCAGTAATTGTTTCCATAAAAGGTAGGAAGTAAGTGTTACAATACAAAGTGTTGCAATGTTACTTTATTTGCACTACCACCGTAACGTCCCACTTACTGCTTTGGACACCAAAGTAACATGCCACTTACTGTATTTAAATTACCAAAATATCGACCCCCTGACTGTCTTTGACTACAACAATAACGTGTCATTTACTGTATTTGGACTACAAACGTAACGTCCCTCTCACTGGTTTTCAACTACGAACGTAACGACCCTCTTACTGTATTTGGACACCAACGTATTGTGCCACTTAATGTATTTCAACTACCAACGTAACGTCCCTCTTACTGTACTTCAACTACCAACGTAACGACCCTCTTACTGTATTTGGAAACCAAAGTAACGTACCACTTACTGTATATTTATTACCAACGTAACGTCCCACATACTGTTTTTGCAGAAGGAACGTAACGTGCTACTTACTGTATCTGAACTACCAACGTAATGTCCCTCTTGCTGTATTTGAACTGGCAACGTAACGTCCCTCTTGTTGTATTTGGACTACAACTGTAACGTCCCTTTTACTGTATTTGGACTACCAACGTAATGTCTTTATTGTTGTATATGGACTACAAACGTAACGTCTCTGTTACTGTATTTGGACAACTATGGTAACGTCCCTCGCACCGTATTTCAACTACTAACGCAACGACCCTCTTACTGTTTTTGGACGCCAACGTAATGTGCTACTTACATTATTTCAAATACCAATGTAACGTCGCTCTCACTGTATTTAGACTACC
The DNA here is from genome assembly GCF_040958095.1 of Procambarus clarkii. Taxonomy (NCBI): domain Eukaryota; kingdom Metazoa; phylum Arthropoda; class Malacostraca; order Decapoda; family Cambaridae; genus Procambarus; species Procambarus clarkii. Next base: position 507,827 of record NC_091223.1, read on the forward strand.
AACGTAACGTCCCTCTTACTGTATTTGGACTACAAACGTAATGTCCCACTTACTGTATATGGATTACTAACGCCACAATCATCTTATTGTATTTAGACTTCCACGTAACGTCCCTCTTACTATTTTTGCAGAATCAACGCAACGCGCCACTTACTGCATTTGAACTACCAACGAAAGGTTCCTCTTACTGTATTTTGACTACAACGGTAACGTTCCTCTTACTATATATTCCTACAATACAAGATTTGGCAGTAAGAATTACCGTACATGATGTTGCAGTAAGTGTTACAATACAAATTGTTGCTTGCAATGTTTCTTTATATGCACTACCAGCGTAACATGTCACTTACTGTATGTGAACAACAATAGTAATGTCACACTTAACATATTTGCACCACCAATGTAACGTTCCAACATCAGTTTTACAATACCTAATATTTTTTTTTAATGGAACAAATGCTTCAGCGTTTGCTATTTCATGGTGAATTAAATATATACCAAATTATCATGCCTATATAGGCCTAATGGAGTTTTTTATGCGCAATAATTAGCGAAATCTACTTCTCCACATTTTACAAATGCTTTACAAAGATAATGTTAAATAGTAATCAGCAAATTTATCTGGGTGTAAATCTAGCTGGAGAGAAAAAGGCTCCGCCAGGAGTTGAACCTGAGTCTGCCACTTTAGAGGCGGCCGTGCTAACCGCTGCACCACAGAGCCGGGCTATGGAATTATTATGTTTGTTATATATATGTTGCCAACAAAATGGTTATATAAACATTATAAACGACAATAAGTTATTAGGTGTGAGGTAAGTATTACAATACAAGGTATGGCATGGTTACAACATATTGTGTTGCAGTAAGTATCGCATTACAAGGTGTGACATTGTTACAATACATTGTGTAGCTTTAAATATTTCAATGCAAGGTGCGGCAGTAAGTATTACAATACAAGACGAGGCAGTAAATATTTCAATGCAAAGTGTGGCAGCGTTACAATATACGGTGCATCAGCATGTGTTACATTACAAGGTATTGCAGTAAGTGTTACAATACAAGGTGTGCCAGTAAGTTTTATAATTCAAGGTGTATCAGTAAAAGTTACAATACAAGGTGTAGCGAATAGAGTTGCATTACAGGGTGTGCCAGTAGGTGTTACAGTGCAAAATATAGAAATATTACAATGCAAGACGTGGGAATGTGTTTTGAAATTAAAGATGTGATTGTGTTACAATAAACAGTATTGAAGTATTTCAATACAAGGTGTGAAAACGCTACAATGGCAGTGGCAATGTTACAATACAGCGTGTGACAGTGTTACAGTACAAGGTTTTGCATAAATTATTACTGTTCAACGTGTGATGGTGTTACAATACAAGGTTTGCAGTAAGTACATTACAAGGAATAGCAGTAATTGTTTCCATAAAAGGTGGTAAGTGTTACAATACAACGTGTGGCAGTGTTACAATGCAAAGTGTGGAAGGTATGTTTTACAGTACAACGTGTGGCAGTGTTACAATATAAGGTGTTGCGGTGTGGCAGTAGAAGGCGTTGCAGTGTTACAATACGAGGTGGGACAGAAAGAGTTACACTATTTGTGTTGCAGTGTTACAAAAGGTGTGGCAATAAACGTTACAACAAAGGCATTGCAGTGTTATAATACACGGTGTGACAGTAATTGTTACAATACAAGGTGTGACAGTGTTACAATATAATGTGTGCCAGTGAATATTTCAATTCGGTGTTCGGCAGTGTGAGACAAAAATAGTTTTGGAAGTGTTACAATACAAATGCAGGCGATGAGTCACAATAACGTGGCTGAAGTATGTTGACCAGACCACACACTAGAAGTTGAAGGGACGACATAACTTGTTACAATACAAGTTATGTCTGTGTTACATTACCAGATGTGGCAATAAGTGTTACAATACAGGGAATGTCGATGTTATAATACCAGGTGAGGCAGTACGTGATACGATACAAGGTTAGACAGTAAGAATTACAATACGAGATGTGGCAGTAAGTAATACAATGCAAAGTGTTGCAATGTTACTTTATTTGCTCTATCAACGTTATGTCCCACTTACTGCTTTTGGACACCAATGTAACATGCCACTTAATGTATATAAACTGCCAAAGTAACGACCCCTCTTACTGTTTTTGGACTACTACGTTAACGTTCCACTTACTGTATTTGGACTACCAACGTAATGTCGCCCCTAATGTTTTTGGACTAACAACGTAACGTGCCTTTACTGTATTTGAACTAACAATGTAACGTAACTCCTACTGTATTTGAACTACAAACGTAACGTCCCTCTTACTGTATTTGAACAACCAACATAACGTCCCTCTTACTGTATTTGGACTACCAACGTAACTTTTATGATGATGTTGTTGATGTTGGTGGTCCTTCCTTATGTACAACCCAACCAAAAACCCGGAGTGTTCTTATTTTGACCAGGAGGTCAAAATGGCGCTTCTGGCTCTTGGAGAGGGGATCAGGGTCTCATATTTATGGGATGCGGATCCAACACTAGCTTTGTTGTCACGTGCACACATCCACTCGAGTCGCCGTGACTCCCTACTCTCTCCTTATGTGAAATGATCTCCTCAATCCCCTTTTCTTTGACATTAATCCGTACTACCCTGTCCTCAGCTGTGATTCATGGTTCTTTCTCACTCTCTCTCTTTTCTTCTTTCTGGGAAGCCTCACTAGGACAAGGGTAAACACCTACTAGTTATAAACATTTAAAATACAGAGAACATATACAAACATACACGAGATACAATAATAACTCCAACACACTATGCTATTGCGATCGAATTGCATCCGATACCATCGGGACTCTATCAGCTGTTTATCTCAAGTGGTAGCCCAACTCCTGGCTCGCCACTTATGCCATCAACCTCATTAGGTGGGATAAATCTTGTTATACACTACAGCAG